>NW_026941747.1:0-3560 GCF_024139115.2 Armigeres subalbatus
TTGAAGCGTTATGATGTACACAATTACAGTCATCCCACAGATATGAATAGGCTAAGGTATACTGCACAACCAATCAACTCATGAAATAGTAAATAGTCACGTCATCACAGGTTTTGTGGCCGAAACAATAATAAAACAATATTGATTTTCAAGAAAATGTATTGTTTTCACCAAATAATGAAGGTGAATCTCATTTTTATTCAAGTATTCTCTCTTTGACCAACCCACAATTATGGATCAGCTCGATATATCGTCACAGTTATGAATCAAGTAGGCACATATTATGAATCAACCTAAATGATCTTTGAAATTATCAATAGAATTGTTTGAAATGAAAAAAAGAAATTATTAACAAACAATCAATTCCGAAGCGTAACTTGAGAATCAGTTTTGCGATTGCTCTTTTTCTTATTCTTTTCCTTTGGCATGAGTAGTTTTTGCTCCTTTAGTAGACGACGTTTTTCCATTCGGGCAAGTTTCGCATTTTCTTTCTCTTTCTTATCATTTTCCTTTTTGTTGTGCCACTCTAGCCATTTGCTACTTGTAGCCACAGAGGGGATGTGCTCCACCTTCTTCCTCGGGCCTTTTCCTGCAGCATCGTTGACTTTTGGCCAAATAAGCACATCAACAAACGGATCGTCCTCGTTTGCTGTATTTGTAGCTTGGCCATTCAAAGGAAGTTGCACTGAATCACAGTTAGGAGGTACATTTTCTGTATTAGCTTCGTCTGTAGAACAAAAATAAGTTGCTAAAAGTTAAGTACCGTCCTTATGTGATAATGGGCCCATTGTCACCATTGTGACAATGTGATAATGGACCCATTGTCACCAATAATTATAGTACTTACCGATAATTACAATTGCATCACCGGAAAACGACAGTACAGGCTCTGTCGGCTCAGCTGAAGTGAAGTTACAGGTAATTAAAGTGTATTGCTCTAAACGTCTTGTGAACATAAGTCCTTCGGATTTATCTTTAATGCTTTTCCAGAAGTTGAATAAAGCCAGTTCCTCATATGGACCGTACCAGAAATCCTTGTCACGATTTTCAGCAAATACCTGGAGTTGAGTTTGATTTAGGCCCATTTCAACGTATTCAAGTTGTCGTACATAATCAATTACAGGTTCCTCAGTAACAGATGTATCAGTGCTGCGTTGTGAATCATCGGTGTTTGCTGGCAGGGTACTAAAGTCGATGGCATCAACATTCCACGGAAAGAGACCAGAAAGTTGGAAAGCTTTTTTGAGACACTCCTTAGAATTTGTAAAATTTTGAAGTGCCGTATGCAGTAGACTTCCAAAATTAGCCTTGTTCACACGTGCACTGCTGTTTCCCAACAAACGTTGTCGGAGCACCTTGCTCCAAATTTGCTTGAACGGGCCGAAAATTTTCTGTCCAGTGGCTGCAAAATTCGTGTTGCGTTCGGGTACAAAGAGATCAGAATCAATCCTTGTTGTGCGCAGAACTCAACCAACTCGACGCTTACATGGCTCTTGTGCCCATCGACGATCAGAACCGGAAATTCAGTTCCTTTATCCTTCAACCATGCATACAAGTCATTGACAATGTATTCGTAAAAGGTTTTCGAAGTTTGCCATCCCTCGTCGGAGACTCCAACTGACCAACCTTTGGGTATGTTCTCAACCATTTCCTTACTTATTCGTTTTCCCGGATACAGGATCATTGGAGGATTGTAATTTCTCTACCTCTGCGAACCAATTACGCAACTGAGGTTCAGTAACCTTTGCTGCAGCTTTCGACAGGTTGTTGACCAGCTTTTTTTTAATATCCGGATGTCGTGCCAAAAAACGACTGCTCCAGTTCTTGCCTGAAATTTAGTACAAAAAAAAAGAATCATTAATAATTATTCAGTTGATTAAATTTAGAAATTTTTACTTGGGAAAGTCTCTGGAATGGAACGGTGTTTCCTTATTTTGTCCGCGTAATCTTTAACCGTATGCTTCAGATCAACTTCACAGACAGGAAATCCAGCCTTCGCCATGTAAATCACCCAGTTTTTAATACGGGTTTCTTCCTCCGGCAGCAAGGTGGGGTCGGGACCAGGTAGCAGTTTCCTTTTCTCGTTTTTTACTCGTCGGAAAAGCGTCGTGAAGGGACGTTGTATTTCTTCGATGTAGCTCTGATGTTGCTGGTCCTCCTGGCTTCGCAAATTGCATCGGAAAGAGTCTGCGCGTCGTATTGCTTCCGGATCTTGACGATACGTCCCATTGTTCTGGTATGATACGAAAGAGTTGGTCCACATTTTACTTCGGATTCCCAGTACGACCAAGTTACTTTGTTTGATTCATAATTGTGGATCTTGGCTATTTCACCCACAAATATGGATCAAATCAAATTCACTTTAAAAATATCTTTTTGTTCAAACAATTGGTGTTAGTACACCTGTTTTTGGTTTATATTACCTGTAGTTGATGATATGTCCAGATATTTTGAATAAGTTTCACAAATTGAAGCAGAAAATAACTTCTGATAGAAGAGCAGCACCTTTATCCAAGCTCAGCAAAATCAACAAAACAGTAAGCGCATCACTTCGCTTAACAAGTTTGACGTTTCGTGCAGCATTAACTCCAGTAATCATGAATAAAATTGATTATTACTGATGTGTAGATAGTACATTTACGCGGGGAAAATAATTCTGTTTATATTTTAACTAATTTCTCTTTAAAAAATGTTTTTTTATCAATGTTGATTCATAACTGTGGGTTATCCATAACTGTGGAGTGACTGTAATCAGGTACATCTGTCCTCTGTTCAGCGTTGCAAAAATTGTGGGCCTGGGAGTAGGGACGTTCCGATACTTCAAAATATCGATATTTAATTCGATACGATAATCGAATCAAAGTATCGATATCACCGATATATTGAAATGAAAATATCGATATATCGGAAAATCATATGATATTTCAGAAATGAGAATATTTGGAATTTATTTTTTGTAGTTATTCAATTACTATCATATTACCGTATTACCCCTTTACAATAATGATTGGAAATTACTTTTCTTTTCTATTACTTAATCCAATCTGCTTCTAGAGTGTGCCAGTCTAACAATCATCGGCGGTGGCGTTCGTCGTAGTTTTAACCGGTAGTGGCAGCATTTTCGGCATGATACTCGCTATTTTGCGTTCGCTCAGAAAAATCAACTGAAGTATTGCCAAATTTTCTGAAATTCTACTGACAAGTTTTCTGTATTTCTCCTCCGGTTATTCTGATTCTTAACAACAGAAAATTCTTTTTTCAGAATATCCACGGAAGTTTTTTTAATTTAAATTTTCAAAGAAAATTCAGAATATTCATTACTAAAAAAGAAAATTCTTTTAATCTTTCATCGTTGTTTCACATGAAATTTCGGCAGGAAATACTCTACGATTTTTATGAACATTCTTCAAAATTTACGTAAAAATTTCAATCAGAAAAAAAATCTAAAATTTCATCAGAAATTCCGTACAAATATTTTAAAGAAATTCTCTTTAATTCCTACGGGGCGTTCTTCTGAATAACGGAAGAAAATTTTCCTGTTTTCAAATTCTTTAAAATTC
>NW_026941748.1:0-10837 GCF_024139115.2 Armigeres subalbatus
GAAAAAGCTGATCCCAGACGGCTCACCGAGGAAAAATGCATTTTTTGGTGATTGATTCTGATTGTACTACTTTCAAATTGTTGTTTAAGCTGTATAGATGATTCTTTTTCATGAGGTTTCTAACAAATATCAATGAATGCTTTTACAAGCATTTGTTTAGTTGGAACATATAGCCCCCCACTCCCCTGTAGCATTGACTGTTCGGAACAGAACAAAACATCGACGAACAAACCAATGTGTCTATATCTTTTAGCAAAGCGTAGGAACCATAGGTCAGGGGTTTCAAGCCACTGTTCAACGTTAGGCACTCAGTTTACGTTCATTTCAACTACCTATATTTTGATAAGTAACCGAGATTATTCCTGTATTAAGTAAAACGGAAAACATTTAAAAAGTTTCAATACAAAAGAATAAAAATTAATTTGGTTTGTTGTGAATTTTTAAGTTTTTTGCATATGAACCGGAAAAATGGTAATTTATTTTTATTCTCCGAAATGAGGAATTTGATTTTAGTGAGAAAAATAATGAAGCGACGTTTTCTAAATGTGTTTATGTGTTATTTATATACATTCTTATTTTTTCTTATGGAGGTCTTTATGAATGAATACTATAATTGACTCAAACATTGAACACTGGAACGACGGTTAGCAATATTTCTTTACATTAAATCTTAATCAAAGTTAAAATAGCAATCAAATAACTTATGGACATTGGCGTAAAACACAGTCGCCAGCAGCATCGAAGATCTATCGTAATCAGCCATTTGGGAAGATCCATGAAGTACGTCACGCAAAAATCGGCGATTTTCGACCCCCCTCTCCCCTTCGTCACACTTTTTGTATTAAACCTCTAAAATTTTTGTGTGAGTCGTCACGCTGCTCGGAACCCCCTCCCCCCTCAGGATCGTAGACGTACCTTTTGTGGATGGCCTTTGGAAATCTTCGGGAAACGTCATAGAACGTATTCAGGCCCGGAATATAAATCAACACCGTGGACGGATTTCGAATCAAAGGATCAAAATCTGTACAGCTCTTGTTCATCTAAATTTTTTTTTTACCCTCCACTGACCCCCGCACCAAAAAGCTCGCATTGAGAGCCCCCTGGTGTGGACTCCAAACTAATAAAGAAAAACTAAAACGCGGGGAGACATTTAAGCTGAAAACTAATTAAAACTTCTTATGAAATCCTAGTGGAACCAGGTTCGCTTTGAAGGAGGATTTCACAAATGAAAACTAAACCTAAGCAAATGAAAAAACGCTAAGTTACTTACAACACATAGCAATATTGATAACGTTTTGTGGCTACAAGTAAATTAATATTTATAACTGAATTTACAAAAACTAGTTGAGCTACGCTGTAGGAGAAAACCAGCAGGAGCCAAGAAAACCTACAGCAATACAAAATTGGAATGGTTGACGTTATTAGAGAAGATATTCATTCACGTTGCCACTCATCATATGCTTCTTAAGTTTACTTTTTAAATTGGCGTTTTTGTTTAAAAAATAGTTTTAGGCTAATGGGTAAGTTATTAAAACTTTGGACCGTAAATTGTTATGCGCGATAGTCCTTTAAATTTGTGGATGCACTACTTCTCCAATAAAGTTCATTAGTGTTTCTTGTGAGCAAGGAATTTTCTCTAATTGGGAAAGGCAATATTGTGATGGTATTCACGATGTATGCAAACAATTGAACAAATAAACATAGGATTGGATGTCACGTAGACCCACAATGGGAATAACTCGATGAGGTGAAAACTATAGTGTAAAAGCAGAAACGTGGAAAATAGTAAAGGCAGATTGAATAATATTTTTAAACATCTGTTCTGTAACGTTTGATTTTTTTTCAATTTGATTTGGCGCATGGACCCCAAATGGCCAATGATTAAGTACTGAAGTGTTGAATGGATGGCATGCATAATAAAAATATTAGCAGTGCATCGTTGGGCAACGAAACCTCGCACCCTTTTCTATAAGACCACACATAATCTGGAAACTCTTTACTTGCTACATGTTGAATATGAAGTATCCCATGAAAGGTTGTAGAATCTAAGTGAAGTCCCAAATATTTAAATGTTGAGACTTTTTCAATATGCTAAATTATCAACAAAATGGATGGCAGTGTTATGCGGTACTTTCTTCCGTGGTGAAATGAAAAAGCATGTACTTTTGTTTTCGAAATATTCAAAAGAAAGTTGATTCCCATTGAAGTATCTCAATCAGGTACACTAAATCATATATTCAATGTTCTTTCAATAATTGACTGGAGATTAGAATGAGGATAAAACAACGCTGCATCGTCAGCGAATAGTCTTGAGAGTTCCTTTGAGCCTAAGGTTTCCTAGGTTATTGATGAAAATCAAAAATAATAAAGAATGGCCTATATTACTCCCCTGGGGGACCTGATATCAACCACCTCTGAAACTACTACGTACATCATTAATAGTGACAAATTGAGTGCGACCAGAGAAGATAGCTCCTGTATTAAATCGTTGACAATACCCTTATTCCATATCGATCAAGTTTTGTCTCAACGGGATTTTTATGATTTATAGTATCGAGCTTTCTTTAAGTCGATGAATAAGCTCCCACAATCTTCTTTTGGTCAATTTCAGTTCACTAGCTCATCAATAAGTTCAGTTATTTAGGATGTTGAGGTACCACATCCTTCTCGAAAGCCATATTGAAATTCTATACAATAAGCATTATTGGCGGCAAACAAAAGAAGTTTTGTAAGCCGGATGGTTAAGAGTTTCTCCAAAATTTTATTTATAAACCGACAAAGTTGATATCGGCCGATAATTGCTGGGGGTCTACTAGAGTCACCAGATTTAAATACTATGGCGTAAATTCCTTTTGAAGCTAGTTTTCATAGTAGTGTTTTGAATAGTAATCAGCTACAATCATTTCCTATTAAAACAGTTTACCTGATATTATTTTGGAAAAGTTGACCCATATAGGGTTTTCAAAAGATCAAAGCAAAGGCCATTGTAATATAACCTTTTACTTTTTTCTAGCGTCAAGCTGGCTAATAAGAACACTCACTTCATTCGAACTGCTACTTGGGTCGCAAAAGATTGAATTACCAAGTGGTTTTATAGGGTTTCAATGTATCAAAACCTTCACTTTTTGGGAGCTTATTGGCCAGACTTCATTTCCGATACTACAGAAAAATCTATTGAAAAGCTCAGCTACTTTTTGATTAGAGTCTATAATTATTCCTTTATCGTTTAGTTTTTTATCGGTATGCCCTTTACTGTCAGTGCGGGCCAAAATTTCATTTAACTTTTTCCATACGTTAGTACAACTAGAGTTTTTTTGAGAATGTTTTCATAGTATTCTATTTTGCTCTTTTTTGCAGTTTTAGCTTTTCGGTTGACACATGATCTAATATTGCCTTTTATATGCAGATCATTAGGTTTATGCTTCGCTTTTTACTAGATAGTTATTCTTTATTTGTATCAACCGCCTTAAAGTTTATATGACATCCTAAGGGCAATGTTCACCTTTTTAACACTGACAAGCTTACAAAAACGATCTACTTTGCGAGTCGGTTAGGTATTTTATTATACGTTTCAATAATAACATTAAGTTGGAAGCATCAATGCCTTCCGTAATTTTAAATTATTTATAAACAAGGAGGGAATTGATTATGTAACTTTAAACGGTCAACAACATTCATACTCAATTTTTTGTTTTTCGTCTCTCTCATTGTGGAGAAAAATAGACGATAGGACAGGAATGTGATCCACTGATATCACTAAGAATTGTATAATGTTTTATCTCTAGTGGTAAAGCTCGAAGTTGGACAAACAAAATGATCCAGAACATTATTATTTTTGCAGGGCGTGTCTGAAAATTGCATTGCTGCAAACGTAATCCACAAGATGCTAGAAGTCATTTATATATCGAGTTACAACTTATTGTTATTATGTATGTTAACTGGGATATTGGCGTCACTCACAATAAATGTCAACGGCTTTGAAGAAACAGCCTGTAGAAAACCAACTTTCCAGAAAATAACATTTTGGTAGTAATCATTGTAATCAAAAGACGGAGGACGATACACACCTATAATATTATAATGGTGACCTCATAAGCTTTAAGGCAGGGGCAGCAGGGACTATGTCCAAGTGGCTTCTGACGATCCCTCCCCAGGCCATCTGCGAGGTTGTGGCGCCTGCCTCAGGGATGTGGTGGGGGTTTGACGTAGTGGGCCCTGTTAAACCTCTATAAAAAAGCTGCATTGTATTCCGCAAGTGGGGCAGGCTCCGCCAAAGCGACCGTGTGCCGCTCAAAGCCGCACAAGCTTCCAAGTCCTGGTAAGTTAGTGGGACGCTAAACAGCTCTGACACGACGGCCCTCCGACGAGACAGGAGGATTTGCGCAGGTCCAATAAGCCGCCTTTAAAAACAACTATTACGAACGACATAGAAGATAATAATACGACCTCATACAATCGGCAACGGACCCAGGCGACGGTAGAATAAAGGATCACACTTGGAAGCTTGGAACATGGAACCTGCAAGTCGCTAGGGCTTCGCCGGTTGCGATAGGATAATCTACGATGAATTACATCCCACGCAACTTCGATGTCGTCGTAGCGCTGCAGGAAATCTTGGCTGAACAGGACGAAGAAAGTGTGTGAAAAGCGGGCATCGAGCGGCTACCTTCTACCAAAGCTGTGGCACTACCAACGAGCTGGGAACCGGCTTCATAGTGCTGGGAAAGATGCGCCCAACGCGTGATTGGGTGGCAGCGCCAATCAACGCAAAGGATGTGTGCGTTTGAGGGATATAAAAGGCCGTTTCTTCAACTATTGCATCATCAACGTGCACTGCCCACACGAAGGGGAGATCTCGGACGACGAGAAAGAAGGCACCGTTCCTATGCGCAGCTGGAGCAGACATACGGATGGATGCCCACCGCGGGACGCGTCAAAATCGTCATCGGTGACGCATGAACGCTCAAGAGTAGGAAGGCGAGGAAATGTATAGAACCGGTCATCGGGACCGGATAGTCTGCATACCGTATCGAACGACAACGAAGCCAACGTTACGCATAAACTTTGCAGCCTCCTGCTATGGAATGGTAGTCCGAAGCATCTTTCTTCCCCGTAAGAATATCCACAAGGCCACATGGAAATCACCTGAATCAAGTAACAGGAAAACCAAATCGACCACGTTGCCCTAATCGACGGTAAATTCTTCTCCGACATCACGAACGGTACGCACTTACCGCAGTGCGAATATTGAATCCGACCACTACCTTCGTCGCAGTATGTCTGCGCTCAAAACTCCTCGACGGTGACTTCAACACGCGTCGCGAGTCGTCCGCCGCGGCTTAACATTAGGCGCGGCTAAAGACGGTAGGGACTAGCCCGAAGATCTGACGCGTAGCAGCTGGAAGTGGCGGCAACTCCCAACGGAAGAGCAGCTAGCGCAGCATCTCTTGAAGATGGCTGGAGAGATATTCGATCCGCGCCATTGGAAGCACCCGCAACCGCTGCTACCAGGCACGGTGGCTCCGGATCAGAGAAACGACTGGTAATGCACGGCGAATGTGAGCAAAGTTGGTTGAGGAGAAGAATGCAGCATGGGCGAGATTGCTGCAACACCGCACGAGGGCGAACGGAGGCACGATACAAACGGGCGCGGAACAGACAAAACTCCGATTTTCCGGAGGAAAAGCGCCAGCAGGAAAGATCGAGACCGTGAAGCAGACGGAGGAACTGTACCGCGCTAATAACGCACGGAAAGTTCTATGAGAAGTTGAACCGTTCACGTAAGGGCCACGTGCCACAGCCCGATATGTGTAAGGACATAAACGGGAACCTTCTTACGAACGAGCGTGAGGTGATCCAAAAAGGTGAAAGCAGCAAGCAGCATCACGAAAGAGCACACTGAATGGCGATATGGGCAGACAACGGTGGCGGTATAGTAATGAACCTAGGGGAGCACGCGCGCAGGGACATGCGACTTCCGGGCTCCGAATCTCCAGGAAAGCCAGGAGGAGATCGGCCGGCTGAAAAACAACAAAGCCCCTGGAGTTGACCCGAACTACCAGGAGAGCTGTTTAAACACGGTGGTGAAGCACTGGCTGAAGCGCTGCATTGGGCGATTACCAAGGTTTGTGGAGGATGAGGTTCTGCCGCAGGAGTGGATGGAAGGTGTCGTGTGTCCCATCTACAAAAAGGGCGTGATAAGCTGGATTGTAGCAACCACCGCGCAATCACATTGCTGAACGCCGCCTACAAAGGGCGTACTCTCCCAAATTTTATGCCGTCGGACTAACACCAATTGCAAGAGAGAGTTCCGTGGGGCAATACCAGGCGACGGATTTATGGGTGAACGCTCTACCACAGACCAGGTGTTCGCCATACGTCAGGTATTGCAGAAATGCCCGCGAATACAACGTGCCCACATCATTCTATTTATCGACGATGTCTCAAAGCCGTATATGATATAATCGATCGGGACCAGCTTTATGGCAGCTTAATGCACGGAAAGCGGATTTCCGGATAAACTGATACCGGTTGATCAAGGCGACGATGGATCGGGTGATGGCGCGTAGTTCGAGTTTCAGGGGCATCTTCGAGTCCCTTCGAAACTTCCGCAGGTAGAGGGTTACGGCAAGGTGATGGTCTTTCGTGTCTACTATTCAACATCGCTTTGGAGGGAGTAATACTGAAGGGCAAGGGATTGACACCACGATGGTACGATTTTCACGGGAAGTCCGGTCCAGTTATTTGGTTTTCGCCAGACGACATTGATATATCATGGCACGTAACTTTAGAGAGGATGGAGGAAGCCTACATCAGACTGAAAAGCGAAGCTAAACGGATTGGACTAGCTTTCATCAACACGTCGAAGACGGGTATGATAGGAAGAGGCTCAAGAGAGGTCAATGTGAGCCACGCACCACGAGTTTCTATCGGTGGTGACGAAATCGAGGTGGTTGAAGCTACCTTCGTGTACTTGGGCTCACTGGTGACCGCCGATAACGATAATTACAGCAGAGAAATTCGGAGACGCAAGCAGTGGCTGGAAATCGTACGTACTTTGGACTCCTGGCAAGACGCTTCTGATCGAATAGAGTTCGCCGCCGTACCAAACTGACTATCATTTTACAAAAGCGCTTATAAGACCATTAGTTCTCTGCGGACACGAAGACCTGGTTGATGCTCGTGGAGTGATAACAGCACTGGGAGTTTTCGAAAGCGAATAGTGTTGCGCTGCATCTATGGTGGGTTTGCAGATGGCGGACGGTACGTGGAGGAGGCGAATGAACCACGAGAGATTGCATCAGCTGTTGGGAGAACCATCCATCGTTCACTGCGCGAAAATCGGAAGACTGCGGTGGAGGCGGGCAGCGTAACCAGAAATAAGTCGGACAGTAATCCGGTGAAAAATGGTTCTCGACAACGATCCGACGGGAACAAAAGAAGGCGGGGTGCACTGTGGGTAGGGTGGATCGATCAGGTGGAGGACGACTTGCAGCGGACCCTCCGCAGACTGCGTGGTTGGCGAAGTGCAGCCATGAACCGAGCTGAATGGAGAAGTCTTTTATAGTACAGCTGAGGCCACTCCGGCGCCCAGATCTGATGATAAATGATAAATAAGCTTTAATTTCTAATTGAATATAATGTAGACCATCGATTGTTTTATTCTCTATTAACATATATTCTGATGAATTCTTCACAAACATGGCTAAGCTTCCCCCTGAAGAAGTTTCACGACACGAAAAAAAATGCACGATAACCTTGTATATTATAAGTACAAGAATTTTCCTTTTTCAGCAAAGTTTCACCCACTACAATAACATCAATATTAACCTTACTGTTAGGGTGTAAATGTGTCGGGAGAAATGAAGACCTCTCAATAGCTTAGCTTCTGTATGAGCAGCTTCTAAGACTCATAATTTATTATACATAATTAACTACTATAATTAAATTCATTTCAGTAAACTTACATTTAAGTCTTATTCCAGTTACGACTGCCCTAACGAATTCATTACCCCAAATAACTAGGAACTGCAGAACAGTAGATTTTCACTGCTCTCAAGCTGTTTTGCAATCATACTAATCTAATTTCTATGCATTCATTTTAATGGAGTAAACAGGGGCTCACTAGCTTTACTGAACGAAATCATTATTTTATTTCCAACACTTACATTCGTTAACAAAATAAATTATATCATCGAATTTCTCAAAATTGTTAATTCCTCTAACGTTCCACTGTAAGACATTTAAACCATTCCCTTGTATCTTTTTTTACATTCAGTATTAAAATCGTCTCAGTGATTCATTCTTCGCCTTAACCACACCGTCTTTTACTGCACCGTCAAAGATGGTCCCTAAGCTTCTAATCCTCGAATACTTCAGTGTTACGGCAAATCCCTCCCTCGACCATTACTCTACCGAACTACCGGTCTTATCAGCTGCTTTGTACAAGACTTGCTTACATTTGGTGTGGTGGAGAATCTGTTTTGACCGCAGTTTCTTCTGTGGTCCGTAGTAGGACCGACTTCCACAGATGATGCGCCTTCAGTATTTACGATAACATTATTACTTCAGCCATTAGCAAAAAGGATCCAAGGTGAACAGACTCATTAACCACCTCGAGGGTATCCCCGTCTATTGTAACTCTGCTTCCCAGTCGGGTCCCTGTTGCGCTTGGTTCATACAAGCTGCCATGTAATTTTTATCTTCGACGCATTCTGGCCCACCAGTCCAACTTTTGTTGATTCACTTTTCAGGCGGGTGTAATGCTTTATTGAATCTTTAAGTTTTGATGGACATCCTTAACTTCCCTCAACGAGGGCTGTTTGGCTTCCACAAATCCGCTAAAGCTGAACGTAGTTCATCTCTTCCGCTTTCTTTGCCAGCTTTCACTGCCTGTAGTCTCAGCGCCATTTAAAGCTATGTTCCACTCGTAGTGCTGCTTTCACCTTTCTTGGATCAGCCGCTAACGTTCGTCCTTCAATATGCTCCCATTCTCATCCCAACAACCCGAGCTTGAGATCAAAGTGGGTTCTGTCTAATGTTCAGAAATAAATCTACTTGTCGCAGTTGACGAGCCTTCATGCAATTCCATTTAATTCCACCGCCCAGTTGATTAGCCTTAGATAGATACGTATTTTGATCTCAACAGTAAGGCCGTCTCCAGTGTCTCGTGCCATTTGACTCGACTTGCGCGAGACAACTGAAGACGGGCTTGCTAATGAGGTCGAAATACGTATCTGTCAAAGGTACAATCAAGTCGTGGAAATAAATGGTAATTGCATGAACTCGTCTTATGACAAGTGAAGACATATCCACTGAAAGCTCAAATTAATTTTGTTAATCATTCCCAATAAATATTACGTCAGTTGAGCAACAATCATTTTCATCAGGTTAATGTTTAAGCCAGTACGAATGCTCGATTGATAACTTGGCAATAGAAAATTTCGCAGTTTAAAACTGTGGGAAGGTACTTGATAGATACTAAAAATTTTTCAAGTGACAAAGGTCCAGAAATAATCATATCAAGCCTTTTGGAAACTCTATTTGCCAGAACTCTTTAAAAATATTCGAATAAACCCAGTGATACTTGGTGAATGGTCCGTAGAGCACATGTGTGGAACCCCCGCTGCCGTAGGTACTCAACCGCAAACGATTGACGGGCAATAATCAAGCACTATATTGCTCTATATAGAGCAGAAAGCAAACAGTTCTTCCTGTCTGTCGTCGTTCGCCAATGACATCGCGCACGAGAGTTTGTTAGCCTGCCTTCGATAAATCGTTGCTTTTCATGAAAGAAGCTGTAGTAGCTCTGAACAGCCAGCCACAGTGTAGGTCTCGCAGAAGCGTGTTATCGTCGGGTGTTTGTGTGGATTTAAGCACGTTTCAAGGACGAGTATCGTAAACATAATACTGGGCCATCTTCGAACGCTAGAATTGACTTTGCAAAATTTTTTAAAGTTGACTTCGCCATCGCCATCAATGTCACCCGTTGTTCTCAAGGTCGCATTCCAGAGATAGGGTTAAGTGATTTTACGGTGGTATGGAAATAATGGAAGACCGGCTCATCACATTGCATGGGCTGTTAGTCATGTAGAAACTCGACCAAGTGCAAAGTTTGATCAAGTGACATATGGAAACATGCGGAATTATCTGAATCCAATTAGGTGCCATGATTCTAACCATAATGAAATATTTGTTGGAAACGGTTGCTTCAGATGATTTTTCCTCACATGCAAAATGTCAAACAGTCAATTAATCTTCTTATCCAGTCAGCAAACATATTTGTTTTAGTTAGCTTCTCCAATCATTCCACTGGCATTTTTACTCATTGTCGTTGTGGTAACAAATAACTTTGCTTTCGAGGCAATCAAGTTAGTCAAATCAAGGCTTACCACCAATTGTATGAAGTGTAATGTATCCCAATTATTGATGTTTCATCTTTTACTTGCTTTTTAAATGTAATAATAGTAAGATATTTGAATTCCCAAATTGTGGCTATATTCGATAGGTTTCATTGGCTTCTCTAGAAAAACATTTTCTTACAACTGAATACTTCACTCATATGTCATAACATGATCAAATATCTACATAATATCGAGTAAACGAATCCTTTACAGCATAGGCATTCCCTGTCAGTACGTAACTCGATAGCCACAATGTCGTCGTGGCTTGTCAGGTCGACGGGTGGTGGAGAATACCAACAGAAAGTCGAGTGTTTTAACTGCTTTGTGTTAGCATAAGTGGGACTTCATACTCTCGATATTCCCCTGGCGCATTGTTAAAGTGTTGGCCGGGAGGACAAGGACTAACGTAAAGGGTTTTGGTTGTGGTGGGTCGG
>NW_026941749.1:0-29957 GCF_024139115.2 Armigeres subalbatus
CTAAGTCTTGACGTTTACTGGCCTTGTTGTTTACGTTTGGGACTTAGAGAAATTCAATCAAATTTCAATGAAGGTGTGACGAAAAAACATGCTACGCGCACATTTGGCACAACGCATAACGAAGCGCTGTATATCCGACGTCTTGACGACGTCACTGGTACAAATCTGGTCTGACAGGATTTATTTTTTGTTTTTGATTTTGAAGGTGATTCTCAGCACTGCCGGCGCCAGAGCTCTGGTACAAAATATTTGGGCACTAGCTTTTTTGGCATAATTTTGATAATTTGGCGTCGGTAGTTTACATTATGTTTGGAACCTATTTTTCAATTTCTATCCAGGCTTCCTTCAAAAATTCTAACGTTACTTGCTACAGATATTTCTTATGAATTTTCCTCAGAAATTTCTCCATGAATCTTTTCGGAAGCTACTCAGGGAGTTACTTTAGAAATTCTTCCAGGAACTCCATCGAAAATTCCCCCAAAAATCCATAGGAAGTTATTCATTAAATTTCTTCGGAAATCACTCCAGAAGTTCTTCCTGGAATTCTTGCGTAAGTTCCCTAAGGAGCTACTTCGGAAATGCTTCTAGTGTTTTCTTAGAAAATTCATCTAGGAAATCCTTAGAAGCTCCTCCAGGAGTTCAATCGGAAATTTCTCCAGGGGTTGCTTATGAACTTCCATCGGGAAATGACTCAGAAATTCTTTCAAAATTCTTTCCGAAATTTCTCCAGAAATTCTTCTGAATTTTTCCAGGAATTCCACCGAAAATTACTTCTGATATTGCTTCGAAAATTTCTCCGGATGTTGCTTACGAACTTCCATCAGGAATTCCCTCAGAAGTACCTCCAAGAATCTTTTCGAAAGTTTAAAAAACCTCCAGCAACTCCTTCGGAAATTCCTGCTAAGATTCCATTGGAAATACCTCCAGAAGTTTCATTGAAAATATCTCCAGGAATTCCATTGGAAAATCTTCCAGACATTGCTTATGAACTTCCCTCGTGAATTGCTTCAGAAACTACTCCAGGAATCTTTTCGGAAGTTCCTTAAGGAGTTACTTCAGAAATTCCGTCAGAATCTGCTTCGGAAATTTCTCCAAAAATTCCTACATTAAATTCTGTATGTAATTATTCCAGAAATTCCTTCGAAAGTTTCTCCAGACATTCCATCGGAATTTCTTCCTTTTTTTGAAGGTTCGTTTAGCAATCGTACAAATCAAAACAAGGCACGTTACATTTTTTAGTAAACAGTACTAGTCGGAAAACGCATTATAAGTAATTTTTTTTGCACTTTCGTTCCCAAGGGGGACAATTTCGTCAACAATCCAAAAACCAAATACACTGGATTCTGTTTTTACACGATTTACACTTTCTAAATTTTGCACCCATCCTAAATGTTAAACGCATATAGGAGTCGTAGTAGCCAGTGCAAGGAGGTGGACGTCATAATTTTTCGTCCCCTCGAATTTTCAATTTTTTCTCAGCGGTTTTTCTTTTTTTGGCTAGCTAGTTTTTTCATAAGTCTGGTACACCCAGAGTGATGCAGTGATTACCTTGAATATGACATGTCGAAAATTCATTAAATATGTGTAAATTGTGTTGTGTATTTAAAAAAATGTAGTGCTGGAAGAATTATGTTCTTTGAATTATAAGAAGCGGATTGGAGCAACTTTAAGTTCAAGATTTATCCAAGGAAGTATCTTTTATTATTATATAGGTTCTGGTGAGCGGCTTCAAGTTGTTCGGGGTTGTTTCCGTCCTGCTCGGTTTTATTTGTTGACAAAAGAAGACGAGCGGAGTGGGAGGGACTTCGGGTTGCTTCGGGCTGCTCGTTGTAGCAATATATATATCGATTACGGAATTTGTTTGGATTCTATTTTGACTTGCTTCAAATCTTTCTTGTTAATGTCTATATAAAAATCTATCCTTCTATCTATCCATTATCTTAGTAGAAAATTTATTTAGTAACTGTATCGCGGAAGATTAGCAGGAACATTAATTTTAATATCTGTTCAACATTCAACGTTTTCTGGGTTTTCATATGATTTCGGGCAAATAGATATAAAACTGTTAGAATTTGATAATATTCCTAGGACCTTTTTATTCAACATGCAGATTGCTCGTAAGAATCGGCAGATTTTGATATGCTTTAAGCGGCCAGATTTGAGTTCTTCCCAGAAAAGTTAAAGTGATTTTTTTTTCTTGAAATAGGTTTCCGAGTTTAGAAGCAGAATATCCTTTCAGAGAACGGTCATCTTCTTCTTCATATTGGCAATACATTCGCCACTGGGACATTACCGCCCCGCAGCAGTATCATTTTTGCACTCGTATATCATTAGGCTAACACGATGATACTTTTGTGTCCAGGGAAATCGAGACAATTAACAATCCAAAAATTGACTAGACCGACACCGGGTATCGAACCCAGCCACCTTCAGCATGGTCTTGCTTTGTAGCCGCGCGTCTTACCGCTAGACTAAGGAGGGCCCCTCAGAGAACGTTACTGAGAACTAATAATCAAATTTTGTTCCTCGCCAAAAGAGTATTAGCACATACAAGTAAATCTTCAGCTGCATTTGATCATGTTTAGTATGGATAGAACGATCGCGCTGTAATATAAGTGTTTGGTTCTGGTTTTTGATACCATGCCTTTCCAAGGATTAATTAACTGCCATTAATCACGCGTGTAATTAAGAATCGACTCAAAACAATTTAAGGCTAAAATATCAGGCGAACAAAAGTAATCCGGTATGCAAACATCGTATCTACAGAACAGACAGAATTTTTTTTTCGTCTCTTCAATTTTTTACCAATCCAATTTCTACTTTCTAACTTTCTAACTATTGTTTGTATGTATGTTTGTTCACCATAAGTAATTAAATATACTCGCGTTGAAGAAGCGTTGTGCATTGTAGGCGATTTAGCTGAAATGTAAGTGAACAATTGCTCGCTTTGAGCAAATGATTATTTATTCTCGCGAAGGATGAACAATTAAGAAATTGAAGTGATTTCGTACAACATTATTCGCGCGCATGAAAAATTGATTAGCTAGTAACGCATTCTTGTGAGTACAAAACAGTGTTCGGTAAACCATTCAACACAAAATATAAAAAAAATCAAAAATCTTCCTAGGGATTGAGTGCAGAATGGATCGTGTGACACACCAACTTGTCTGATAAAAACGTGAAGTAAAAGTAAACATCATTTTCTACTGCCCGGTTAGCAATAAACTTATAAGATCAACCACAAGAACCGGGAAATGTTGTCCACAGAAAAACATCAGTACATGTTTGTTCGTCTTTTGTATTGGACGTAGAACGATCGGAGACATATTTCGTCAGTAAGCAGAACGATCGGCTGATATTCGAAATTTTGTTCTGCTTTGTGCGGTGAGCAAAACGATCAGCCGGTCACCGAAATTTTATTCTGCTGCGTGCGGGTGAGTAAATAATTAGAAAGTAAAAGTTTAGATCGCGTGTTCTCTTCAGTAAGCAGAACGATCGGCCGGTCATCACAATTTTGTTCTGCTTTGTGCGGTGAGCAGAACGATCGGCCGGTTACCGCAATTTTGTTCTGCTTTGTGCGGCTTTTCATATTAAATTATTAGTTTTGTTTTCATCGATTAAACTACACGCTATACACGGCAAACCGTTTACCAAAACGAACCCTGCCACACTTCCCTACCCCATATATCCAACATCCCAGTGATTTCTCATGGAAGTGCAGATGACTCGTCGGCTTCTATCAAAGCGAGTATCATGTCAACTTTTTCCTACCGTTTAATTGACCTGCATTCGGACACGGCCGGCGCTAGTATTGGTTAATTTTAGGTCACCAGTTCTTACACATTGAAGATGATGTTAGTCCCAAACTTCATCTGTTGGTTCTCTGTGTAATAACAGCTGACCTAGCAATAATGGAGTAGCAACCGTGGGATGTCAATCATGCTCATGCTCATGCTCATCCTAAATGTTAAACGCATATTATTTACCATGTGATTTTTCTTTGAATTATTTAGGAAGCTTTATGTACCCGGCCTTGCTCGGAATTGCCAGTTTGATTCGCAGACTTTTTTTTCACAATCGGAAAATGAATAAACCAATTGGTCAACAGGATAATTGCGTTTTCTTATCGATACTTCATCATTTGATCAGAAGAAGGCAGATTTCATTTGAAAACATTGACTGATTTTTGAAGAAGGGAGCAAACCCATAATCGCCATATTCCGGGCAAACGTCTATTTCTAAAGAAGGAAAACATCCACCGATGCCTTATTCCGGGCAAACGTCTATTTTAACGAAGGGATCACATTCACCATCCAGAAGGAAACATTAATCATTGCTTGTCACTGGGCAACCATAATTTCGATAAATGGTTAAATTGATCGATAACTAAACAATACAATACCGTGTGGGACCGAAATCCGTACAGCACCGAAATCCGTCCACCTCATGAGATATCAGAAAATTAAAGGGGGTTAAAGGTAATTAACTTAGAAACAATTTATCTTATCCTGTTCAGATACTTGACAGTAAGCTTTTAGGGCATTGAAACAGAAAGTAGGCTTTGAAATTAAAACAACAAAAATCAAAAACAAATCACCACCCACCAAACGCGGAGTTTCTGCCGCCATTTTTCCACGGGTAGAGCACAATTGCACCAGAAGTAACAGTGTTTTAATTGCTAATTGCGAATTATTACACAAGATAAGCGGAATACAAATCGAAGGGATCGCTTCTCAAGGCACGTATTGAACTATTTACAGTGGTATTTTGTTCAATCAGTCGGCTTCAATTTAAATATTAAGTTTGGAAAATAACTGTACGGATTTTGATTCGTTGATTCCAAATCTGTCCATGGTAGACGGATTTCGATTCAGGAGTAGTGTATTTAATTCATAATTTCCTCATGTTTATCGTAGTTTTTAATGTGTAAAAGAGAAGCACTTCAAAAGAACAAGCCTTCAGGTCCCCTTATTAATGACAAACGTTTCATTTGCATTCGATTTATTTTTTCTAGTCACTGTTTTATATACTAAGGTGCTTAAGAGTACGGATTTCGATGCCCCACGGTAATGGGTTCAGAAGTTAGGCTGGAGCATACACACAAACATACAAACATTGAGTTTTATATATCTCGGTACTTATTCAGTGACGTATGTGATTTTGTAAACAAAGATGCATACGTCGATTTGTCAAATATGATGGCACTCCTACGCAAACCAACACAACGAACATGTAGCCGAAACCTCCCCTACCTGTATGTGGCGATGGTTTGCGTGGGAGTGCTATCAGATTGCAGAAATCAACGTTTAAATTTTTGTTTACAAAATCACATACGTCACATACGTTGAATAAGTATCCGAGATATATAGATAGCTAATAGCTATATGTATTCGGCTTTTGCTAGGGACTGAAAAGTAAATTATTCAATTAAAATGTCCAATGCTGTAGCACAAAACCCACAGAGGTAGATCTACCGCTCATAGAATTGTTCCTTTGTATCAATCTATTTTTATATATTTGTTTGGCCCTTCTACCTTATTAATAAACATCTTCCAAAAATAGAGAATAAGTGTACCAAATCTGGTTGTAATTTATCCTGGGAGTTACACTGAATTGCTCATTTTTTTTAAAGACAACCCTTCCCCATAACTTCCTTTTTCCCCAATGACCCTCCCACCTCCTTTGTTATCTTCTCCTTGGGATAGAAAATGTGTACACCAATTTTGGTTGAAATCGGTCCTGGGAGTTAGGTGTTACACTGAATTGCTCTTTTCTAAATACAACCCTTCCCCTTACCCTCCTTTTCCCAATGATCATACCACCCTTTGTTATTTTCTCCTTAGGATAGAGAATGTGTACCAAATTTGGATGAAATCGGTCCAGGATTCAAAAGATACACTGAATTGCTTGTTTTCTGAACAATACCCTCCCCCAGCCCCTCCCTCTTTCCCAAATTACACTTCCATATGATCGACTACTCTTAGTGAATATGTGTACAAAATTTGGTTGATATGGGTACTGGGGGTTGGGAGGTACACTGAATTGCTCGTTTTATAAAGACAACCCTCCCCCATACCCTCCCTTTTTTACAATGACCGCCCCACCTGCTTTGTTATCTTTTGTTTAGGGTAGAGAATGTTTGTATCAAATTTGGTTGAAATCGGTGCAGGGGTTCAGAATTTACTCTGAATTACCCGTTTTCTGAACCATACCCCTCCCTCCAGACCCCTCCCCCCTTTCAAAGATTACACTCTCATATGGTTGTCTCCTTATATTGAATATGTGTACAAAATTTGATTGAAATCGGTCCTAGGAGATGCAAGTTACACATAATTGTTCGTTTTCTAAACAAAACCCCTCCCCCTTTTCTAAATGACCCTCCCACCCCCCTTGTCCACCTCCCCCGAGGATAGAGAACGTGTGTACCAAATTTGGTTGAATTCGGCCAAGTGGTTCAGAAGTAGTTAGCGAACATACATACATAGATTGATTTTTATATATATAGATTTTTTTAAACATGTTACAAAGAATTTGGTGGCAAATTGAAGTCGCACGATCAAAAATACGATCGAAAAATCGTGTAAAAACAGAAACCTGTGTATACAAGAAAGGCATTTTTCACGCTAATCACGCCATAATCAGACACAGGAGATTCAAAATAATTATAGTCGACTCTCTACATCTCGATATCTCTCCCTATGTCAATGGTTTCCTTGGTGCCTTCAATCTACATACATAATACATATGGGCATTCTACATCTCGATAACCTCCCTATCTCGATGAGTTCTGATCATATTTTGTTCAGCATTCACTCTCCATATGTCGATATGTTAAAATTTTTAGGCTATTCATAATTAAAAATCCTTCTTCCATTCGAAACATACGACCTGTTCGTAAAAAAAACTGTTCTCAAATTGACATTTGGGGTGTCAAATGGAATTTTGAATGAAATTCCCTGAATTTATGTAGAAAGGAGCCGTCCAGAAACCACGTGGTCATATATGGGGGGAGGGGGGGGGTTCTAAATGACCACGATAAGCCACATGGGGGGAGGGGGTGTTTCTCTCAAACCACGTGTTTTTTTTATCGAAAAACTTTTGGTGAATAGCAATAGCGCTGTAAAAAATACATATCTTTAAAATTTAATTATTTAATCATTAAACGCAAAGCGCATCTTAGGGCCGATGCCCACGTAGCGTCTTTTCAACTCAGCGTTGAAAAGACGTAGGTGTGCATCGAGAAAAATCGGTAACGCAGCGTCGGTTGTAACGCCGATGCATATCTGCGATATTCGACCATCTTAGCCTTAGATCCTTTTTCCATAAAAAAAATAACGAAAAAACAGGTTGCGAATCAGTCTCAATTTCCACAAAAAAAATTGGAAAGGAAAAATAGAAAAATATTTTTAAAAAATCCGCTGAAGATGGTTTTTGGCATCGCCGACACTTTTGCATCAGCGTACTACAGCTACAATTTTGAAAAATGTTCATGTTTTTACAATAATCCAAGAAAACAACTTCAAAAGAATTTCTTGTGGATATTCAGGAAAAATCCAGTAAATAAATTTCCTGTAAAAACTTTGACATTACTTCATACAATCCTGATAAAGTGCTGGCATTCAGAATGATTTTTAAACAATTCTCTCTGAAAAAATTTGCTACAAATTGTTAATGAAAAAAAAAACATCTCTAGTGTAAATTCCGAAAAATTTTCCTGAAAACTCCGAAAAAAATTCCATGTGAATTCTGTCTGAAAATTCAAAATAGTCTCGTGGGAAATACATATAATTTTCGGTGGAAATTTTTTTTCATATATTCATATTTTTTTTCACTTTCTAATGCGTTTCTTCGACAAGTTCTTTCGAATCTTCACCAGAAATTCTTCTTCATCTTCAAAGAAGTTTTTCGAACATTTTAAGGAGTGCACTTCAAAATGTTCAGTCTTCAGTTAGCTTTGCGAGCAAAGGCTCCTGTCTAGGATGTTTTCGGGTGGGAAACATTCTCGACACCCTAGGTATAGTGTATCCATCGTTCTTGCTACACAAGATATATAATCGTGCAGTGGCTGGCATATAAAAGCTTTCAATTTATAAATGAGAAAATGCTAATAGAATATATTAAGTTGAAAAGCAGACCAACTTCCAGTTGGAATATGGAGCCATAGAAGAAGAAGAAGACTTCTATTTTTTTCAAGAAATTTTTTTCTGAATTTCCGAAAGATATTAAACAGCCAATGCCACACGAAACACTTTAATATTTCCGTTGATTTCGATTTTAATTTTTTTTTCAAAATTGGAATTTTGAAATGAAAATTTTTCGGAATACTTTTTTACGCTTTTTGTGAATTCTATCACATTTTTTTTTAATTTTCCAAGTATTTTTTTGAGGCATTATTTAGAATTTCCACGGAAGACTGTATGGATAATCTTCAAAAATTTTTTTGGATTTTCAAAGAATAAATCTTTAGAATTCTCAAGGTTCATGTTTTTTTTAATTTGCACCATAAATTCTTCCAAAATTTCATCGGAAATTCATTCTTCTTCGGGAGGTCATTTTGATTTCTTTGTAGGTTCAGCTAAACATTGCTTTAAATCTTTACCATGCATAAATGCACAGGAAATGATTTAGAAATTTTAAGGAATTTTCACATCAGAAAATCTTTAAAATTTTGATTTAAACTACTGGATGATGACTACTGGAATGGCTTCAAAAGTACAACTTTTACAAATACTATAAAAGCACAATTTTTTGTTATTTCCATTTGTAAAAAACATTGGAATTTCTTCGGGAAATTCATTATTGGTGTTTTAGATGAACTTTTTTCGATTTTCTACTGAAATATCTTAGGAATTTCCACCGGAAATATTTTGGCATATTCCGAATAATTTCTTTTGGAAATTAAAAAAATGAATTTCTTTTGGAAAATGAGAAAAATTTCCATTGGAAATTTAGAAGAATTTCCTTTAAAAATTCAATAAAGTTGCCCAGGATTTAAAAAAAAAGTAAGCTGGATTTTTTTCTAATTTATACTGGAAATTCTTCGGAATTTGATGTTTATTGGAATTTTCATCGTGAATATGCATTTCGGATCCTTCTACGGATTCTTCTAGTTCTTCAAAATTTCCACCGAAAATTTTTCGGAACTCTTCCACAGAATTTTGGAAAAGAATGCCGTTGAAATTTCAAAGTTTTTTTCCGTGGAGACTCCGAAGAGTTTCTTGTCAATATTTCGAAGGGTTTCCCTTGCAACTCCAGAATAATTATTCTTGAAAATTAAGAAGATCTTGGAATTTAAAATTATTCCAAGCAATAAATGTAGGAAATAATTTAGGCTTAAGAAGCCTAGTTTTTATGATATTGAATAATTTGGATAATCGATCGAAAAATTGATAATGCACCTAAATGTTCTAAATGCACAAAATTCTAGTAGTGCGTATGAAAAAGGTTACGACATAGAGAAGCTTGCATTTAAAAAACCAACATGAAATTCTAAATAAAATACTTTTTTAAATTCATAAAAGGGTCTTAGAACTAAGGAGATTCCTGCGATATGAAAAAAGTGGCAGTTCCAGAAAAAGTTCCAGCGTTCTAAATTGTCTATAAAATCACAAAAGTGAGCTAGGCCACCACCAGTAAAATTGTTCATCTAGATATTGGCTTTACAGAAAAAAATATGGGAGCTCAAATTTGACTGACCCTAAAAACTCAGACATCCGAAACCTTGGGAAGAGAGCATGCGAATGAAGTTGAAATGTTTGAATCATTCTGAACACTCAGATATTTAAGATGGGTCATCCTGAACGTTAAGCCAGTGATTTTTTATTGTCTTTATTATGGAGACTTTCAGCCCGCGGCTGGCTCGTCTCCGAGCCAGTAGTTAATATTCAGGAATACGAGATGCTCAAGGTACTCCAAAACGTTCTCAAGTTCAGCCCACGATATCTACCAGATCAATCAAGAAATTTGCAATGTCCTCATCATCGGTATATACCCAATCCGATGAAATAAGCATATGAACCTTATTTCCATTAACATGAGATCCAAGAGACAAGGTACCCAAAATAACCTTGAGTCAACAAGTTGCACAATTACTATGAGGTTTGTTCGCAACCTTTTTTTGTGGGGCCTTAGAAGCACTGAGTTTACGGACTTGAATGATTAAGTAGTTCAAACATTACGACTTCCAGGACGTTTTGTATAACCTAAAAAGTCTGTAGTAGCTTGTATAAATAATAATTGAAGTCATATCAACCCAATGGACCTACTGGGATATTATATCATGCATCATTCATAAGTTGGTTAATTGGATAAATCGAATGATTCGAACTCCAAAATAATAATTGGTCTATAATACATGCATTCCTCTATGAGTCGCTTATGAAAGGACCATTGACTGAAGCATATTCGAGATGTGGAATAGAAGTTCCTTGGAAAATTATTCGAAAGAACCATCTGAGTGACCGAGAAAATAATTTTAGTATTCCATTTTTTCTTTATTCTAATTTTTGCTTTTACAAGTACTAATTTATTATTGTTTTGTGGAAAATTTTCAACTGTTTATGGAAATTTTGCATTATTTGTAGAAAATTTAATATTTTTTATTGCTCATACCTTTTTTTTATTGGAAATTTCCTAAGGTTGTTACAAATATTTAATTTAAATTATGTCGTACTGATCTTCGAAAGGTCAAGGGGGGGACAATAAAAAATAAATATTATATAGAAAAATCAATAAAACTCCTCGGATTTGTTAAAGAATGTTTTGAAAATCCTCAAAATTGCCCGAATTTTTTGTTGTTGCTCCCTAAAAATGTTTTTCTGGGCAGAAAAATCGTGGAGAGGTAGCATATAATTGGTTTTAAATATTTGTATCGGCCTTAATTGTTATGGAAAATTTTTAAAATTTTTTAGGCTCAGTTTTTATTTCAGTCGATATCGTATCTTAGAACATCGACTCATGGAAGGTCTATTGTAGCTTGTGAAAGTAATAAATGAAACCGCATCGGCTCAATGGACCTGTTTGGATGCTTAGCGATACACGGATACAACGCTCAGGACTTGGTTGATCGGGTCGTTCCAAAACTCCGTAATATCATGTCTTAAGATTACATAGATATTTGTAGATATATTCTCAGTTTAGGGCATTTTGTTTCTTGAAAATTAAAAAATATAGGGATATTTTGGAAAATTTCTAAATCATTACAAATTTTTCTCGAAATTTTTATAACATATTCGCGAGTCCACATTTTTTTGTATCCTCCTGAAGCATCGAAGGTGTGCGAGTTCTAGATACCCTAATACCTGATACACATTACAACATGATAACATCATCAAAATTTTCGAATTCATGAAATTTTTGATTTTGAATGAATTGAAATTGTCCATCTTCAAAATTGATCGGATTAACCATACGTTTTAGTAACATAAGGTTTTGTTTTTCAATTTTTGTACTTGAAAAAAAACCACGTGGTCATAGAGGGGGGAAGGGGGGTGGGTGTCTACCAAATGACCACGATAAGCCACATGGTGGGGGGGGGGGGGTTGAAAATCTTCAAAAATATGACCACGTGGTTTCTGGATGGCCCCAAAGTTCATCTGCATATTCCTTCAGTAATTTCTCTTGGGATTCCCTTAAAATTCCTTAATGATTTTATTACAAATTCTTGCTGGAATGGCTTAAGAAATTCCACCGGGATTACCCTCGATAAATTTATCAAAGCATTAAATTCGTTTGAACGATATCTTGACTTAACAATTACTCTGAAACAATGAATCATTTGCATCGGAAATTTCTCCAGCAGCTCCAGGAGTTTTCGGGGAATGCTTTTTCAATTCTCATCGTAACTTCCTCCAGAAATTCTTAACGATCTTGCCCCAGATGTTGCTTATGAACTTTCCTCAGGAATTGATTTAGAAATTCCTCTATAAATTCCTTTGCAAATATCGTTTTGACTCAAAACCCGAACATGACTCATAGATCACCTTGAGGGAAGTTAAGGATGCCATTCAACAGCTAAAGACCAATAAGGCAGCTGGTAAGGATGATTCCGGAGCTGAGCTCATCAAGATGGCCCCGGAAAAGCTGGCCACTTGCCTGCACAAACTGATAGTCAGAATCTGGGAAACCGAACAGCTGCCGGAGGAGTGGAAGGAAGGGGTTATATGCCCCATCTACAAGAAAGGCGACAAACTGGAGTGTGAGAACTTTCGAGCGATCACCATCCTTAATGCCGCCTACAAAGTGATATCCCAGATCATCTTCCGTCGTCTGTCACTCAGCTTACCAGACTGATCAAAGCAACGGTGGATGGTGTGCAAAACTATCTGAAGATTTCGGGCGAGCACTCCAGTTCGTTCGAATCGCGCCGGGGACTAAGACAAGGTGATGGACTTTCGTGCCTGTTGTTCAACATTGCGCTAGAAGGTGTCATGCGGAGAGCCGGGTGTAACAGCCTGGGTACGATTTTCAACAGATCCAGTCAATTTATTTGCTTCGCGGATGACATGGACATTGTCGGTCAAACATTTGCAAAGGTGGCAGAACTGTACAACAACAAAAGTTGGACTGGTGGTGAATGCGTCAAAGACAAAGTACATGCTTGTGGGCGGAACAGAGCGCGACAGGGCCCGCCTGGGAAGCAGTGTTACGATAGACGGGGATACCTTCGAGGTGGTCGAGTAATTCGTCTACCTCGGATCCTTGCTAACGGCTGACAACAATGTTAGTCGTGAAATACGAAGGCACATCATCTGTGGAAGTCGGGCCTACTATGGGCTCCAGAAGAAACTGCGGTCGAAAAAGATTCGACATCGCACCAAATGTGTCATGTACAAGACGCTTAAAAGACCGGTTGTCCTCTACGGACATGAAAGATGGACAATGCTCGAGGACTTGCAAGCACTCGGAGTGTTCGAGAGAGGGGTGCTTAGGACCATCTTTGGCGGTGTGCAAGAAGACGGTGAGGCGGCGAATAATGAACCATGAGCTCGCCCAACTCTACGGCGAACGCAGTATCCAGCTAAAGCCGGGAGGGTACGATGGGCAGGACATGTTGCAAGAATGCCGGACAGCAACCCTGCAAAGATGTTGTTTGCTTCCGATCCGGCAGGTACGAGACGGCGTGGAGCGCAGCGAGCGAGATGGGCAGACCAGGTACTAGACGACTTGGCAAGCGTGGGGCGTATTCGAGGATGGAGAGATGCGGCCTCGAACCGTGTATTGTGGCGTCAAATTGTTGATTCAGTGTTATCTGTTTAGATGTAAACTAAATAAATGAATGAATGACTCATATTCGAAACACTAACGTTTTTGGACTGTTAAACTTAAATTTCCACCAGAATGACCATTATGGGAGTTTATTTTGGGACTCTGTCTTGATTTTCCTTAAGTACGGAGGATCAAGATTAGAAACGAACTCAAAATCCTATGGAAAGAATTACGCAAATAAAGCTAAAATGTTCCAGAAATATCTTTGGAAGCATCTGCAATAACTCCATAGGAAGTTCCTCAAGAAATTTCTTCGGAAATTCCTCGGTGAGTTTCTTCAAGAATTTCCTAAAAGCATGTGGAAAAACTTAAAAGGAATTTCCAGAGGAATTGCTATTGGATCATCTGGACGAACTTATTCGAGGAATTTTCGGGGCCAACGGGGCTCCTATAAGGATTTCATAAGAAATTCCTGAAACAACTTCTGATGAAATTTCTTGAAGAATCTTCGAAAAATTCTGGGAAAATTTCCTGAAGGAATTTCTGGAGGAATATCCCACGTATTTCCTGAAGGAATTTTAAAAGGAATTGTTGAAGAAATATCCGAAGTAACTCCTTGAAGATCTTCTGCAACAATCTCTGAAGCAATTCCTGGAGGAAATATTTTTTTTAGGGGAATTTCCGAAGAAACTCGTCATCGAATTGTCGAAAAAAATGTCTGAAAGATTCATCAATGGAATTCCTGAAGGAATTCAGGAAAGTAATTTTTGTGAGAATTTAAGAAGTTCTTTCGTGAACTTTAAAAAAAAATCCTGGTGGTATTTCTGTGGCAATTCCGAAGGTAAGTAAACAAGCATTATCTTGAGATATTTCTTATGAAATTATTGAAGAAAGCGTTTCTAAGGCGATTCTAGGGTGAAACTCATAAGCAACATTTGGATGTACAGGGTGATTAGGGTTGCTTGTCAGTGTTCGGCAGCAAAATTTCAAAAGGGCGAAATTACTTTTGTAAACAAAAGCTTCACTCGTCGCTGGTGGGCTAATTTGAGCCTAGCAACGCAATCCAACACTATTAAGTGAAAGAAGAGAAGTCGCTGCTTCCATCAGTGGGGTGGGATTGCGCGGGTGGGCTCAAATTATCCCACCAGCGACGGGAAAATCCTTTGTTTATAAAAGCAGTTACGCCATTGTGAAATGTTGGTGCCGGTTTGAAAACAATGAATTTTTTATAAGTTCTCAGGCCACGCTTTTATCTTTTTGCCTTTCTCGTATACTAAGTATACGTAGAGGCTATATGATCGCTCCAAAAACAAACTTTTTATAAAAGGCCGGGAAACCCATAGTGTTATATATTAACGAGTCGTGGCTCGATTTAATTCAAAAAAATATATTTATTTAAACACTTTTATACATCTTAACACTACGCGTACACGAACTGAACTGAATTTAATTAATAATTGTATAGACCTCGAAACCTCACAGCCTATTCTAAATCTGCTGACTCCAAAGGGTCCGAAGTTCGATGGTCGATGGTCATTCGATCCACTTGCTGACGCGGCATCCGTCCACTGGTTGCGTGGTGTAGGTTGTTGTCAAGCTTAAGTTCTGGGTCAGCACATTGGTAATTGGTGCCAACGTAACTCCTCCGGGGTGAAAAGCGTGTCCTCACGCGTCCTGGTTCTGCGTGTTGTTTGTAGGTGATGGCATCTTGGCTTTCTTTTTCCTTGATAGTTTAGATAAGACTTTGAAAAGAGATTTCCTATAATTTAGAAAAGCAAAATTGATATTGTAATGGTCAGTATCATTGATATGGAGATTCCTCCGAGAAGACTCCAATCCCATAATTTGTTACTGAATTGCATGAGATAGACGTGATCAATTTCTTCCTGTTAGCTATCGTTAAATTGTTCATTGTTTCCAAGGCATCCTCTTCCGGATGTTGGCTTAAGATCAGGTTATGTATAGCTCCTTGTATGATAGTTGTTTCCATCTCTCTGATATTCGACGAAAATGTTTGGTTTCTCCAGTGGATAGTGCAGTTGAAAAATGTTATTACAATATTTCCAGTTAGGTTACGATCATCTGGACCACAGTCGGAATGTAACAAGTCATTTTAGCGTTGTTGATGAGTAGCATATTATCCGTTACAAGTTGTATTTTGGTAAAATAGATGGCTTTGTTGTACACTTGCTTGTTTTTCCTTCTATTAGAGGCTCTACGCAGTCATCTGAGAATGATGTAAGGTACGTGCTTCATTGGATATATTCATGTGGTTGTGTTATTGAAATTTTTATCTGATTTTATCAGAAAGTTTGGATATTCCGTAATAATTAGTCCTTTCTTTGATATTGGGATTAGCCGAAGAATTGAGGCTTCCGTTGGTTGCACCTGTGGTACTTTTATGATGTATAGGAGGCTTTTTCCATTCACTGTTATACTTGGTTTCACTGAGTTGATCATTTCGTCGGGGAGATCCGTGATTATTCCCTGGTCTTCGAGAATGGTTTTGATGACGGATATCTCGTTCGGTGCAAGTATTTTTTTTACTCAATAATTTTTGACATTTTGATAGTGTGATAGCTTCTGCAATATGTTCTAGAAGTTTGTTGATAATGTCTATCTTCATGATGGTTGCTATAGTATCCATTTCGTCGAGTAAAATTTTGTTTTTGCTTTTATTTACTATAATCTCGTTGATGGTTTTCGTAATTGCCTGTAATTGGTTGCCAATTTCCTCATTCACTCTGTATTGTTGGTTATTGTTGATGATTCATCGTTTGGTTGATTATTCTGAGGTCGGTGGCGTCCGGGCTACCCCCTATCCACTTCCATGCCGTGCCAATCGACTCGATACTTCTTCGTCCACGGTGATCCCTAGGCCTAATTTCTACTAAGTTGGAATATAGTTCCTTAATTTTGTGTTTTGCAATCTGAGTTAGGTAATTATTAGTTAGGTAAACTACATTAATCAAAAGATTTACAGTAAGTTCAATATCGGTTATATTGATAGGATGAATTATGGTAATTGTACCTGTTTGTATCCTACATTTTCCTGCTAAAATTGTTAATAATGGTTGATCGTTTAAGTTTGATATTTCCAATTTTTGGCAATGTATATAATTCAATAGTAAGGTTGTTAAGATAATTTTCAAATACATTTTTCTTCTAAAGTTTTGACTTTCAGTTCGTGTTTTTACGGATTATGTTAATAGAATGTGAGAATGTGACATGTAGTTCTTTCTAATTGGTTTAGCTGGGGATGAAAAGAGCAGAGGGTTTTTGTATTAGAGGATTTTCAAAAAATTGTTGTTTTTATTATTATTAGTTGATAGGTATCCAAGAGTTTTCCTCTGTGAAAGGTTTTCCTGAAAAAGAAAGGTAATAGATTAGTTTGTGCTTCTTATACGTTTCATTTTATTTTTATTTCTTTTAACATTCCTTGGGTTTATAAAAGTTCGTTCCATATTTTTCATACATTTTGTTTCTGAGAATCTCGGATCTAGCTTTTTTCTTGTATTTCGTTTTGTGTAAACTTTACTATTTTCGTTCACTTGTGGAGGTTCCTCTTTGGATTGGTTATATTTTTGCATTTTGTTAGCGGCTTTTTGAAGGTGTTTCGACACTTTTTCAAAGATTCGATTTGTAACTACTGCAATTTCATCTGGGTTAATAGAGTTTCTCTGATTGAAGATAATTTCGTTAGGAGTGAAGGTTGTTGCAGAATGTATCGTGTCATTGCAAAGAGAAGTCATTATTTGAACTATTTCTGGGGAGGTAATTTCGTTGAATCTGTGTTTATTTGTATTGTACAATTCAATTATTGTGCTATGCGCTTTCTCTATCTGACCATTTGACTCTGAAGAGGATGCAAATTCGATGTTTGTACCAAAGTTTGCCAAAAAATCTCGAAGTCGGATACTAGTAAACGAAGCTTCATGATCGCAAATAATTTTCTTGGGTGATCTGAACGTTCTGAAATATTGTGAGAGTGCATTTTTAACGTCAGTTAGGTTCCTAGAATCAATTTGTATAAGCTGTAGGTGTTTCGAAAAGGCGCATATAAGGGACAAAAAGTAAAACTTGTTCATACTAAAGATATCCATGTGTACTCTATGGAATGGTCCATTCTCAATCGGACGAGGTGAAATCTTAATGTTATAGGGTTTGCGTTCATACTTATGTTGAGCGCAAATTGGACAAGAATTTATAAATTTTCGAATTTTCATTGCCATTCTGGGGAAAAAATACGAACGTTTAATTTGATTTTCTACTTCAGAAATTCCACGATGAGCCCGTTCGTGTTCCTTTTTAATGATCATATCTTGTCTTATTTCTAGGGCAACATCCTCTACCAAGTTTTGGGTAATTACGAAGTGACCTGCATCCGAAAAATGTTCTCTATAGACGTCCTGAATTAGTTGTAGCATATTCTCTGGAGCGAGAATTGCTGTCTGTTTTCCATTTGTATATGTTTTTAGGTTATTGGTTATGGATTCGAATGAATGTTGTGGGGAACAAATAGTTATTCTTCGGAAATTTTCGAAAGGGTGTTCGGTAAGAATACTATTAAAATTTGTTGTTCTAAATATAATTTGATTTCTATAATTATTTATCGATCTCTCTGTGAAGTGTATGAAAAAATCATCTGATGATACTGCTGAATGGACAGTATCGTCATCGAATTGATTGTTAACATGGGATGTATTGGCATGTACCTCCAGGTTGTTATCGTTATCATCGGTTTTTCGACTTAAAGCATCAGCGACAACATTCGCTTTTCCCGGCTTATATGAAATATCGAAGTCGTATGTACCCAGTTCGAGGCGCCAGCGAAGTACTTTTGAATTTTTGGTAGCTGTTTGTATAAATGTTAACGGTTTGTGGTCCGTTACCAATTGAAATTTGTTTCCATTTAGATAGGGTTTAAATTTATCCACTGCCCACATGATTGCAAGTGCTTCCTTTTCGGTTGTTGAATAATTTATTTCGGTTTTATTTAACGTCCGACTAGCAAAGGCTATTGGTTTCTCCACTTTGTCCTGTATTTGTGATAATACAGCACCGAGTGCATAGTTGCTTGCGTCTGTGGTGAGGATGAATGGTAATTCGAAATCGGGGTATGTTAAAATTTGATCTGACGCGATAATTTCTTTTAATTTTTTGAATGCGTTTTGATACTCTACGTTTTCTATGTCAACCGTGCTTTCTAATTTAAGACACTTAGAAAGAGGTTTTGTTATTTTGGAGTAGTCTTTGATAAATCTCCTATAGTACCCGGTCAGTCCAAGGAACTGTTTGATTTCCTTTTGGTTTCTGGGGATAGGCCATTCCTGGATTTTTTTCACTTTCTCTGGGTTTGGTTTAACTCCCTCAGGTGTGATAATATGCCCAAGGAATTCCGTTTCTCGCTTGAGGAATTCGCACTTATCTAACTGAATCTTCAGATTAAATTCAGAAAGACGAGCTAATATTTTGGATAAATTTTCAAGATGATTTTGAAGATTGTATCCTATGACAATGATATCGTCCAGGTATACGTAGCAAATGACTCCGATATAACCAGATAGTACATTGTTCATCACCCGCTGGAAGGTTGCGGGAGCATTCTTAAGGCCAAACGGCATACGGGTAAATTCGAAGTGACCCTGTGCTGTTGAGAATGCTGTTTTTTCCATATGGTCAGGATCCATCTCAATCTGGTGGAAACCTGATTTCAAATCAAGTGTTGTGAAATATGCAGATTTGCCAAGACTGTCCAATATTTCTTCGATTTGGGGAATCGGATACTTGTCGTCTATCGTTTTCTCATTGAGTTTACGATAGTCGATTACCACTCTTACTTTACGTTTTCCCGATGCGTCCATTTTCTTTGGGACAACCCAAACGGGGGAGGAGTATGGACTGATGGAATTTTGAATTATGCCATGATCTAGCATTTCTGCGATCTGTTCTTCTACATCTTTTTTTAGTGCATGAGGATATCTGTATGACTTTGAATAGACTGGCTGATTGTTATGAGTAAGGATTTTGTGTTTGATTGCTGTTGTAGAAGTAAGTTTTTCATCAGATTTCAACAAGGTCTGTTTGTGTTTTAAGATCAATTTAGTTAGTTGATCTCTTTCAAACTTGGATAAATGATTGGTTCTAATGAGGTTATTAATGGTATCAACAGAGAGCGCTTCGTGTTTATTTGTAGGGATTGAGCTTAATGTTTCGAAATTGTTCACATGAAGTTTCAAATTCTCGGTTCCAAGGTTAGAGTTTCGTTACTGTTCGTTGTTACTCGTACAGTAGTTTTTTTATCCGAAGCTTTATAGAGACCTGGGCATATTGTGATACTGTCGGACAATTTTGAAAAATTTGGTACGAACCAATCTCCGTTATTTTGAGTGGGTAAGGTTATGACGTGGTCGAAATTTTGTATTTTGTTTGGGTAGTACTTTTGAATAATGTTTCTATGCCTGAAATAGTTATAGTTCCTTTTTGATAATTTATTTCCGACTTTGTTTTGGCGAGAAATTCTGATCCCAATAATCCATCAAAAAAGTCATGGAAATTAAGTTCGTAATAAGTTTGAGCTGGGATACCTAATCCAAGAAGATTGTATTTTCCTTTCTTATTGACTATATGACATCCTGTAACGTTCTTGATTCTTGTTTCAGAAGTTTCTTTGCGGTTTCTAAGAAGTCCTGGTTTGATTAGATTTTTATTAGCTCCCGTGTCAATGAGTAGCCGGATTTTTTCCTTATTTTCTTTGTTAAAACATTCTAAGTAGGGCAGAAAGTTCAGGTTGCTTGTGGTTTTGATGTTACAAGTTGAAAATTTGGGTCTATTTCAGATTCTGACTCGGACTCTGATTCCTGTTGATCGTCTTCTGTATCTGGGTTCTTGTAAGTTTCATTGTTGTGGATTATACGTCTATTCAGAGTTAGTCTTGAGTTTGTTGATTTCGTGTCCATCGGTTCAACAGTATTTTCCGATTTCGGTTGATAGTTCTGATTGTTTTGTTTGTTCGAATAATGGGGTTTTTGTTGGAAGTGTTCATTTTCATGTCCTGTTTTTCGAGAAAAATGTTGTTCTGTTTTGAATTTTGGTTGTGTAGAAGGGTTTTGAGTTAAGCTCCTGTTGGACTCATTTGAGGAGAATTTGCATAAGAAAGCGTAAGCGCTTTCTATGTTCTTAGGCTCCGCAGCCTGAACATATCCAAAATACGGTTTCTGTAGGCCGCTGACATAGGCCGCCAAGCAATACTCATCAATAAATTCATTGATGGCATCCCAATGATCATTATATTTAACTTTTTGTTTGGCCAAGGCTTTTATGCTTTGGACTAATTGCTTTGTGCGTTGGTAGTGTTTAGATATACTACCATCCATTTTGTTGTGCCAAAGCTGGCAATTATAAGTGGACAAGTCCTGTTTGTCCCCTAAGGCTGCTATCAATATCTCCTTGATATCTTTAAATGTGCTGGGATTGCCGTTGGTGCATAAAACATCCTTGGCATGTCCTTCAATTTTATTACTAACCGCAGTTAGATAGATTTGAAAATTTCTGGTGAGACCAGAGGTTGGAAATTGTCAAGTGTTTTTTCGGCGGTTTCAACCACCAATTTAATTGCTTTTTATTACCGTTGAAAGAAGGTAGCATTTTTATGGGGTCAGGGATTCTAAACGGATCGCCTGACGCTGTTCTCGTATTACTAACGTTGGTGCTACGGCTGGCCGATGCATCGTCATTTAAATGTGATTCGTACATGGTTTGTTTTGCGGTGAGGTCCGTTATCGCCTGCATCATCGTTTGCATTTGCTGGGCGAGAATTTCTAAGTGGTTCACCTGTGTTTGATGGTGCTCATTCATGTTGAGGCTTTCGACGTTTAGAGAAAGATTACTAACTGGTACGTGAGAGTACTCGTTGGATAATTCACTATCGTCTGAATCGGAGCTGGATTCGTTCTCCAAACGTCCGAGTAACTTTTGTGTCTTTCTTAAAGCTTTGAATTTTGGCATGAATTTAACCAAATTCGCTTTGACACGACAGAGTATGTGGGATATGAAGATAAACGAACTCTATCTTGTAGTGGTCCGAATAAATTTCTCCGAGAACCGTCTATCTTGTAGTGCGGTGGTCGGTTGCAATGTGACACCTCTTGAGTAATCGCAAAGCGTTTGCTCGTGAATAAAACGGGAGGATGTTTTTATCACAAACACTACTCGAAAGGTCTATCTAATAGTGCCTCTCGAGGACGTGGGTAAGAAAAAGATATAAAACATAAATTAATTACTCACGGTTTTGTTAGGTTCCTTTCGTCTAGAGTTTTCCAGTGAAACGGCGGCGGTACCCACAAGTCGATCGGGCGTTGACTGCTTGTCCGATGATGATGTCTTCCAGGAAGCTTTTTCCTTATGAATAATCGGAGTACACTTTATGGGAATTTTCACTTCTTCCCTGAGCACTGTTTGTTCACTTTAAACTTTTACACTAAACTCCGGACGGCTGCGCCATTAACGAGTCGTGGCTCGATTTAATTCAAAAAAATATATTTATTTAAACACTTTTATACATCTTAACACTACGCGTACACGAACTGAACTGAATTTAATTAATAATTGTGTAGACCTCGAAACCTCACAGCCTATTCTAAATCTGCTGACTCCAAAGGGTCCGAAGTTCGATGGTCGATGGTCATTCGATCCACTTGCTGACGCGGCATCCGTCCACTGGTTGCGTGGTGTAGGTTGTTGTCAAGCTTAAGTTCTGGGTCAGCACATTGGTAATTGGTGCCAACGTAACTATATACCGATCGACTCAGCTCGACGAATTGAGGTGATGTCTGTGTGAATGTGTGTGTGTCTGTGCGCACCCACCCAAAAAAGTGTCACTTATTTTTCAGATACTTATCCTTTACCGATTTACTCGCAACAAGTTGCATTCGACGCAGAATACCATGCTTCATGACCATTGTTTCCTATTGAAAATTGGCCAGATCGGACCATGGTCAAAATACTATTTTAATAATGCACGAGGAAGGCACCATCACCGCTAGGTGGATTAATCAGGGTTTTTTTTTTATTTAAAAGTAAAGCTATGGCATACTCAATTATTGCTGGTGTTTTTTATGAGTTTGCTTTTGATTCAACCTAAATAATGTAAATAGCCATCAAAATGGTGAAAAAATGCATTAAATATATCAGACCATATAAACACAAACTGTTATCATTTACACACTTAAAAATATAAGGTAGTTGCAGCATATCGAACAGACTGGAGCCTCGAACCTCTAAATAAGATTTACGACAAAAATGTAAGAAGTTATGCCGAAAACTTTTAGGAATCAGCGTCGTGAAAAAGTTTAAGGGTGTGTGTCCGCTAGAAGAAATAGAAGTTCCCTTCAGGATGAAATTTACAAGTTGTTATGTATAATCTTTCATTAAAATCAAAGTTTGATCATTTTGAAGCTTGCGTTTCAATTTTATGTACATTTACTTTATTGACAACCAATCCTACTCATCCTGTATTTACCAATGAATTTCGGGAAAAAATTTCGAAGTAATTTCAGGAGGAATTTCTGGTGAAATTCCTGGAGGAATTTCTCTTGTCATGAGACGAAATCGTACTACCTACCTGGATACCTGGTTGGCTACAGTGTCGATACACCTAAGCCTGGCGTATTGTAGAGCTCCATAATTCGGCACCAACATTTCAAAAGGGCGAAACTGCTCTGGTAAACAAGAGCTTCTCACGCCGCTGGTGGGCTAATTAGAGCCTAACCACGCAATCCAACACCACTGATAGAAGCAGTGAATCCTCCTCTTTTATACAAAGGCACTGAATTGTGTGGGTTGGCACAAGTCAGCCCACCAGCGACATGAGAAGCTCTTGTTTACAAAATCAGTTTCGCCCTTTTGAAATGTTGGTGCCGAATTGTCGGTCTTGGGTGATGTTCCTCCAGTTTTCCCGAACGTTCAAGGTCCCAGGTCCAATTCCACCGCATGCAGCCGGCGTGTTCGTGGTCTTCCACGAAATCGCTAGCCCCTATCTGGTTCTCTGTTGAATATTGTTTTCGCTATTTTTTCTTCCGACATTCGCACTAAGTGACCAGCCCACTGAAGTCTGCCGTATTTTATACGATTCACAATATTTTATTCCTTGTATACTTGATACAGCTCATGATTAATGCGTCTGCGCCACACACCGTTTCTAGCGAGGTAATGTGTGTTATTAACATTTGAATTAAGTACTGGGAAAGTTAATCATTATAGCTGCAAACCATGATCTCAAAAGAAGCACAACGCAAGATTTGCCAGCGCTCGCGAAAAACTATTGGCTGTCAATACGATACACCGCGCGACTGTTCTAATGTTTCCAAAAGCGCATTTGCACAAAATTCCACGCGGCGCTCCATAGTCGAAAGAAACAACCGCACCTCAGGAAACGCCGCAATGTTATCTCCCCATAAGAATTGAGTATACTGACAGCAAGAAGTGCAGTGTGTCGTTTCCAAAGGAAGCGTTGCGTGTAATATTGGGGAAATGCGTTAATACTGAGTACGCTGCACCAGAGCTTTAAATATTCGATTATTTTTTATGAAGCCCACCGGCCTTCTTTGTCACTTCACTTCTAAACATATTCATATTCGGCTCTGCACCGTCAATTTTCAGAATGAATATGGATCATTGAGTATTTATTTGAATATCACAAATTTTAAATAATCGTAAAACTGAACACATGTTTGATGATTTTAATAAATGGACATAGATCTAATCCTGACGTTCAATTGAGGGCCATTTTTAGCGCCAAATGTCAATATAATCAAGGCTAATTTTGTTTTTTCGCGCGCAGTTATCATACTCAGTGGTAATCAATTGAATGAATTTATGAAGAAAGTAAACTGAGTTAGTCATTCTATTTTTTGAATAATCAAACACGAATGTCAAAAGTCGGAGTGAATGTGCTTCATGAAAGTAAATATTTTATGCTCTGCGCTGCACTACCCAACGTCTTCACCGAGATACCGGAAAATTTAAAAAAAAAACTTTAGATGATGAGGACTTCTTGTTGGCTACGGTGATTATGTTTGGCAGAAATATTCTTTTTTTTACCACTCACGACAATGTTCGACGCATGTCCATCGCTAAGATGTGCTCATGCCAAATAAAACGGAAGAAACATATTCGCGGGCGTTGGAGAAATTAGCAAATATTGCTGAGGGTTTACATAGGTGTTGACCTGGATCCTGAAGTGGCATTAACGGACTTTGAGCGTGCAGCTATCAATGGACAGTGTTTCCCAACTGCCTCCGCCAATGATGCTTTTTTCACCTCACATCAGTGGCGTAGCCAGAAAATTAGTCTGGGGGGTGGGGGGTTTTCTAAACATTTTTTTTTTTCGAAAAAAAAAAATGTCTTCTACAAATTTTGTCTCTGGGGAGGTTTATGTCCAAATCCCCCCCCCTCCCTACGCCACTGTCTCACACATTTTTTTTAAAGAGAATTCAAAGCTGTGGTCTGTCTGCGGCTTACGATAAAGATAACGCTGTTTCCATGACATTTAAAAAAATGAAGCTCTAACTTTCGTGAATGGTGAATGGGGCATTCGAAATGGTTTCAAGCAGTGGCCCTCCAGTAATGGAACTATTTCTAAACTACGTGGAGGAAAATTACGTACTTGGAAAAATTTGAAAGAGAAAAAGTAACGGAACCGCTGTGAGAGTCAGCCCAGTTTTCGCTCCCGCACTATGGAATGTTTCGAAATGCGTTTTGGACCACCAGCCTCGAACAAAAAACAGGCCTGAAGGATGGCATAACAGGTGGAAGACCGTTTCCAACGATGTCGATTTCTACCAAACGGTGGAAAGCTTCCCAAAGGAACAAAAGGTGACTGAAGGTGATATCATAAGCGTACTACAAGGAATACCAGCGCCTAAGCGAAACCCCAAATAAATAGAGAAAGAAGACCAAATTTTTAATTTGATGTCAAACTACTACGCTATTAACATTGCAAATTTGAACATAGTTTTATTTTTATTGTTCTAATGAATTTAGTCAAGTAGTTGAGTAGAAGAACACCGTCTGTTTGAAATAAAAGCTATAACTCTTAAACACAGCATATGATTAATATAATAAAATCTCAATATTATGCACATTTGTCTTTTTGTCCTTTTGGCCTTTTCCCTTCAACTTTTCGTCGTAGTTGATGGTTGATAATATCAACCTATTCTCGCTACGGCCTTTTGTCCTTTCGACCTTTTGTCCTTCAACCTTATGACATAGTGTAGCTTAGACCTCTTGTATATTCGACTTTTTGTCCATTCCCCCATTTGTACATTCGACCTTCAACCTTTTGTCCTTCCACCTTTTGTTCTATCGACCTTTTTTCCTTTCGAACTTTTGACCCTTCGACCTTTTGACCTTTCGATCTTTTGTCCTTTCGACCTTTTGGCCTTCGACCTTTTGACCTTCGACCTTTTAACACAGATTCCAAATGACCTTTGACGCGCTTTGAGATTGAGAAACCACAATCCATCTCGCAGCGTTCTTCCAGTCAAACAACAGTTTTAACTAGTGACGCCAAATTATCAATGTATCGATTACGCCAAAATAACTGGTGCCCAGATATTTTGAAACAGAACTTCAGCACCGGCAGAGCTGAGAATCGCCTTCAAAATCAAAAATCCTCGCAGACCAGACGACGTTGGGAATGAGAGGCCTCCATCAAGACCTCGGATCTACCTAGGATAGGATGCGTCAAGTAGTCATTAAAAATCGTACCGATTTTCTGTCACAATCGTACCGGTTGCTGATTGGTTGGAAATGACAATCGATTACTTCGATTGGCGGCGGCGCGTTTTTCGTAGGGCAGCATGTTGTTAGTTTGGCCGTGTTGCTGGTTTGTAAAGTTGATATTAAGCAATATACGTGAATGTTTGAGTTCGAGTTTTTTGGCACAAAATTAATTTATATTGAACTGCAAACGCCATATAAATTATTCTCAAGGGTTGTATAGATTTAAAACTGTTGATTTTAAGCATTATCATTCACTTTTCTGGGATTTTAGATCTAAAACTCGTTTTTAATTAGCGAAAAACTTGTCTCTGTTAGTTTTTCGCTTCTCTTACATAAATAATGGATAGAACGGAAAGCAAAACATCAAATTTTGATACATGATTTTTGGAAAATTTTGCACCAAATTAATTTGGCTGCACTGGCGATCACCTCGTCAGAGCAACCCACTAAAAAACAATAAGGCAGTCTCAATTGAATTGTCACATCCCTATCTAAAAATAAAACCTAAAAAGGGATCTCATAAGGCGCTTCGTTATGCGTCGCGCTAAATGTGCGCGTAACATTTTGCTGTTTTTATCACACCTTCATTGAAATTTTGATTGAATTTCTCAAAGTCCCAATCGCAAACAACAAGGTCAACAAGACGTCAAGATTCAGAAGAATTTTCCAGTTGATGCAAAAGTATAAGATTGCTAGTGTCGCTAACCGCAAGTCGCACATCTGTAAAAACATCACACACCAAATATTGTTTGAATATTCAATGGATCATAGTGGCTCCAAAGTGAAAAACTCACTTGCCGTGTTGGAAATCGTAATGTGACTGACTTACGATTACTTTTCGTCTCAATGAGAAAAGTAACCGCAAGTCAGTCACATTCTGTTGAGCAAAGCTTAAATGTGTAAAACAAATTATAATGCTCTATTTACAAACATGGTGAAGCATGCAATCTGAACATTAAAAAAAATTGAAAATTTGTATGCTTTGAATGCCCACTTTTGTATGCTTTGAATGCCCACATCGCAGATTCTCGTGATATCGTGATCATAGGCGTAACTAGAGTCTCGGTCTAGGGGGGGGCCATGGCACCAGCTGGTGGGATGTAATTTTCAAAGGCGATTTAAAGCACTGTGCGCATGGATTGCAATAGAAATTGTTTGACTAAGCTTATCGCTCATTCGTCCTAGAGCTAACATAAAAAAAATCGCGAAAAATACAATTGATTTCCAATGATGCTGTGATTGCTCCAAAACGTCTGTGTCAACTTGTTTTCTCCATGTTACTAAATGTGGATAAGTGTTTAATCTAAGATTCAAGAATCTTCTTCGAATTATATATAAATGAAATTCGATATGAGTATATTTCTGAAAGTTTTCAAGCATTTCCATGATTACTTAATGCATAAAGATCTCGATTTTTTTTGAAACTTGAAATTTTTGAAACTCTTCATGTATGCTATGTGCTGATGAAGTACCGATGAATACAAATTTGGAAACCTTAAGTGTTTTTTATGAGTCATAAATCAAATTCCAGAATAACATAGGGTTTTTGTAGTTACTGACGTTAGGAAGAGGCTTTATTATGGTTTTCAGAATAGGTGAGAGATTTCTCTGCAAAAATCAAAGAGACTTGAGAAGCAACCAAATCGATCTAAAATTGTGCTGCAAAAGAAATGTTTTCTGATACGAACTGGTTTCTAAATCTAATTTTTTTTATCCTAAAAAAGAAATTCTTACTAAAGCAGGCACAAAAGAGTTTTCCGATGATCCTTATGAAATCGCCAAAAAATTAAATGGAACAAGATCTTTTGAGGATTATAAAAATATTTATTCAATGTAATCTCTGTTGTGAGTGCGAAGGTTGCCTAAGTTTTGTCTTAATACTTTCAATGGAATGCGTTGTTGATTTTTCTGTCATTGTAACAAAGATTCTTAAGTTTTATAATTTTATATCTTTCTGTGCCAGAATTATATAGCGAGAGCAAACAGCTCCATAGGAATTTGATCAACTGTTTTGCGGCATACCTTGCGATTAACTCGACAATTTTCGAAAGAATGGTCGTTCGAAATTTCATTGACTGGATTTGTGTACATGTGCTCATTTTGATGTAGTTGCTTCAGTCTTTTTTGAAACGGATGGTAGTTTAATAGAACAGAAATATTTATATCTTATTACAATTATGTTTTTATGTTTCTGCGACCAGGATACTAGTCAAACAAATGCAGAACAAATTTATTATTTTAAGCTAGCAACTGAATTAGAAGCGGCATTGATTTTAGCTTAAAAATCGAGAAAATGTTCCCGGGGGTCCAACTTAAATATTTCGATGCTTTGCTGAACAAATGGTCATAGATGTGATAACGCAACAAAAAATATGTTTATAGAATTCATAATCAATAAATATGTAGGAAATATGTAAATGAAATAAAAACTGACTAAGTTGGAATTACTTTTCAAAATTTCCCTGGGGGGGGGGCACAAGTAGGTCTGGAGGGGGCCACCCCCCCTTATTTACGCCAATGATCGTGATGGTAGTCCGTTTCCTAGGCATAATATAATGTCGGTAATGTAGTATCGATATCAATACTCAACAAGTATTTTGTTCCGCAACAATAAAAAATATGAAAGTACATATTTCATTTCCCGCCTTAAAATGAAGGAAAACATATATGCTACACACTTTTGATCAAAAACTTTTCCACAAAGTTTAACTACTAACAAAGTTATTCAAACTAATTATATCAAAATTAAATTAAGGTAAACTGATAAGCGTGAAGGCATACGGATTTGTTTTTCCCAAAAATTCTTCTGACAGTCCGGAAAGATTTTTAATCCAAGAAGTTTCCTAAGTATTTTTAACCCAAGAATGTCTAGAGGCTCAGGAATCAGGAATGTTTAGGCTTTCCAATAAATTAAATGTTTTGATGGTTTTCTCAAGGTTATTAAAGATTTCAAGAAAGTACGCAGTGGTATCTTTTAGAAATATTTCTGGATTCTCAAAGGATGTTTGCAATTCTATATGACTTTCTGTAGAAAATAAGGATTGTTGAAATCTGCTAATATGATCAATTACAAGTTTATAAAAAGTCTTAGTTATAAATTCTAGCAAGTTTAGATAAATTGTTGGAAGTCCATTATAAACCATAATCATTCCTGATTCCACATATCTTGTCCAAAAGAAAACCCGGAACTATAGAGCATTCTTGAACGATAATAAGATTTCTAAGTAATTATAAATTCCTGAGGATTTCTGAAAGTGGATGATCATTTCTTGATTTTTTGTAATCTTTCGTTAATTTTGAAGGCTCATTTGCCGTAAAGAGTTACAAGTCCGAAATCAAGTTCAATAATACATTTCTTGATTCATATTGGGAGACAACAACGAGAGGAAAACATACGGAAGGAAATCACGACAAACATTGAAATTCACAACAAGAGGAAGACATTCATAATGGGGTACAAAAGACAAGGGGATGGGCAGACTATGATTACAGTCTTACATCAGCAACTTTCAAAAAATGGTGGACGAGGGACATGTACTCGAGATCAAGACCCGACAACACTTCCCTAATAGGCTTTGGTTGTTTTCCTCGGACCTGGAGATGTTCAGTTAGCGCAGATCTGGGGCCACGATGTTTCTCGCACGCCCACACGACATGATCAATGTCCTGGTAATCCTCGCCGCATACACAGAGATTCCCTCCCGAGAGCCCTACTCTGAAAAGATGTGCGGTTAAAGTGTAGTGATTGGACATTAGACGACACATGGTTCGAATGAAGTCTCGTCCCAATTTTTTGAACCATGCGTCCATTGAACCGACACCATTTCTTGGAATTAGTGGCTTGGAATTTCTCTGATTCATAATAAAAGTTTGCAGGATGTATCTCATGCTTCTCAAGAATACCGCTCCGACATTTCTAATACTTACCATTTTGTCCCAAAGCCCACCCATGTTTTAGCACGTGGACG
>NW_026941750.1:0-17435 GCF_024139115.2 Armigeres subalbatus
TGTTGATTACAATTAAAAATCGTTATTTTCTAGGGTCTGTTTGAAAATGTTAGGCGAATGAATGTTTTACGTTGTTGTGATGAGGGGCATACTTGCTTGAAAATGATGAAGAGGTTCACAACTGATCTGTTACTTATGTTATTTTGTAAAATTCGGCTGGGTGCTCCCTATGGCGCTTTGGTAACCAGATTGAGCCGTTGCAAACATGGACTGCAAAGTGTCCTAATAATTACGTCAAAAATACTCTTTAGTTTGTTGAAGCGTTTTTAAAATCCCGATAATTTTCCCAATAATATTGTTGTAGTCCCCTCAAATTATTATTTTAGGGCAAAAAAATCTGAGTTCGACGGCTCATATTTTTTACCACTGAGTGCACCACTTGGTGGTCCAAAGTAGAGCCCCCGTAAGGGTGGCCCAAAATACTTCCTTTACCCTAGACATATTTTTTTTGAAATATAGGTATCGACCTTATTTGACTCTAAATATAATAAACAAAATTAATTTTGTCAGCGGATTTTTTTGTATTCGTTTTCTGCATTGTATGTATGTAATGTATGTAAGCATGCATTGTATCTATATAATGCAAAAAAAAAACTATTCAATAAAAATTCCGCGGAAAAAAAATAATTTTCGTTTCGTGTCGTTAAATTTCGAATCGAATGGACCTCGATTTCGTTTCGTTTCCAAGTCTCGAAAGTAAATCTGAATTTCGTTTCTTTTCGTTTCGAACCAACAATAGGATTTCTAATTTCGTTTCGTTTCGTTTCGCCAGGAAAAATTGTGTTATCGCATAATGTCATTTGACTTAACGGACGTCGTTTGACAATGCACGGTGCTGAAGTAGTTATTTGTAATTAGACTGCTGCTATAAAATACAGTGATTTAAAATAACTCCGGTTATTAATACGAATTAAACCACTGATCGCTTTCTTAGAAAGCATGAACTAACTGGGTGGCTCTAAAGCTAGGGTATAAATCATAGATCAATTGTTATTCCTTATTAAGCATCATGGTTTGCTGAAGTGAAAAGCAATGATTAATGTATTTTCTTTCTGGATGGTGCGTGTAATCCCTGGCAAAAATATCGGCACTGGAAAATTTAAAGAAATAGACGTTTGCCCGGAATAAGGTGATTGTGGGTTTTAATCAAATGATGAAGTATCAATGAGAAGAAACTACAATTACCCTGTCGACCAATTAGTTTCCTCATTTTCCGGTTGTTAAAAAACTGCAGAACCAAACTGGAAATTCCGACCGAGGGATGGTACATTTAGCTAATTACATAATAATGGAAAACGAAGAAGTGGATTTGATAAACATTTCGTGGGAAATTTGCAAGCTCTTGTCACAACCTGTTGGATAAATCTAGGAAACAAGTGCTTGGTTGATTACAGATCGTTCGTGGGCTTTGAACCCACATCCCGGCGAAAAAAAAATCTGATGCTGCTATGGGCTTGCGCGTCTGTTCGCGGCCAATGGCTGTTACAGTCTGAATTGGCACACCGGGCTTCTTGAGGGATGCGATCAATCATTAGTTTAAGCTTAATCTGAAGCAGTTGTTTTTTATTCGTCGCCCGAAGGGAACAGAACCGTCACCTACTACCGTGATGGGTCGAGAACGGAAATAACGTTGCTTCGCAATAGTCTAACGATGAACTTAACGATCTCTTCAGCACTATTCACCTCAGAGACAGCTGTTTACTCTGGATCCTGTTGGCAGGATAAGGATGCGGTTTCGAATAATGGGCATGATACTTGTACCCTTGGCTGCGAAGTGTTTTCCTTTTACCAACCAGGATCGATGCTGTCGTAAAATGTTGGCTAGTTGGTCAATTTGGTATAAAAAGGACTATACTAACGTTTGTTGAGCACCAATCGAAATATTAACTCACACTCACATTTTTGAGATCAAGCATGCTTGAACAAGTTTCTAATCCTATTTCGTCAGAAATCCGACCAATCTCATTGAATAAAATTGTTGAACGAGAATACCGGCCGAACATTTTTTGGCCTTTATGCGGGTAAATAGGGTGTAGCCATTTGGAAGAAGCCCATCTAGCCATAAGCTAGTTGGCTAAAAAGTATCAATTAATTAACCAGGTCCTTTGGACATGTCGATGTTCGTCAAGAACCAGAAATGGACGTTTGTCGATGTTCAAGCCAATTGATTATTTTCCAAGAATTATTCAAAGGAACAATGCTATCGACGGAATTTTTAGCCAAATAAGGATTATTTGATCACTTTTCAATGGCTGACCATTTCAATAACGCGACTCAGCTTCATGATCTGTCACAAAAAATTTTTTTGTGGCAATTCAACCGAACGTCTCAGCTGTATGTCGCCATTCAATCAAATCAACATTTTCGCCCTTTAAACCATTTTTCCGGATGTAACCGTTTCGGACAAACGTGCAAATCAGCCTAATGCTATCGAGTTAGATTACTTTTTTGACTTAGGGTGGTATTCAGGCAAATGCCTTTTTTGCCAAATGACTTTCGGTCAGACAGTTAGAGTGGGCCAAGCCCGTGGCCGGAAATGGACCCTTAATTAGTCATCCATTTGAGAAAAATATTTGGCCAAAATAGTCGTTTTGGCAGAAAGGCCGTTTGGGTAATGTAATTTGTTAGCGGAATTTTACATATTACTCGTTCCGTGATTGACATTGGGACGTTGGACCAAAATGACATATTCAATAGAATGGCCCTTTCTATCCAAACAAGTACCTAGCTGTCCACTCTATAATGGTAGCAGCACCATAAAATGTTTATATAATAACGACGCTCTCTTGCAACTTATTAACCACAGTCATTCTGTTTGTTCACTGAGTGATAGCTGATAGAAAAATCAGGAAGAACCGTTTAAAAAACTTTAATTTTATAAAAGAGATGCAAGATCGGTCAAGGGCCAAAAATCTTTTAATAATCCTATTTTTCTTTTCTTTTAAAGCGTTTTTCCAAAGATAAATATGAGAAGTTTTACGGTTTTAGTGATGTTCTGCAATTCATAAATGTAGTTAAATGGAATTATCCCAGTTATCTGAAGGTAATGATGCGAATTTCTAATATAACAGCATAGGATGCTTTTTCAAGAATCTCCCTAGGTACATTCAAAACCCGTTTTCAGTGATGACCAATACTCACGAAATGTATCCGACATACCGTTAAGCTTCTATCTTCTAGTCTATGGTGGACACTTAACCTCGTCAGTTAGGGGTTTTGCGGCACGTTTGCTACATGTAGCTGGGTCACCAAGCATAAACTTATAGAAAGTATTTTTCCAGCTAATTAAAACAGCGTGACATTTGTTGGCAAATTAGATGAAATACCTGCACCCTTCTTGAGCTGACGAGCAAGATACAATTTAATGCAAAGTCAATAAGTTACTGAAAAGTTAAGGAGACCATACGAAAAACATAGAATAGAAATTATACAACATAAAACCTTTTGCTTAGCATAAACACATCATCATCAGTAGAATCCATTTAACCTAAGGAAGATCAAACAGATCGAGATAGCAGAGCTGAACAAAAACATAGATTTTTTTGTGTCTTCCAGCAAGACTTCTAGCCCTAGGCGAAAACAATCTCATCAAAATAGAACCTATTTTTATCCCTTTGAAACTAGAGTATCATACAGAAGAATCTAAACTCAACAAAAACTAAGCTGTTTATTATCATACGAAGGAAATGACCCAAGTTTTTCAAGCCCCTAAACATCTAAAAAACCCAGGTTAATCCACTTAGCAGTGAATACGCCTTTCTCGCGCATTATAAAGTGAAATAAAGAATAATGCCATTCAATGTAAATATTGCTTATCATTTAATAATGAGATTATGATTAAGCAAATGAAAGTATGATATAGGAACATTTTTATTTTTCTATTGTGTTTCAAAAGAAACAATTTACTTTGTACCAAAAATCTTCTCAGAAAATCAGACATGTTAAAATTTAAAGGGATTTCAAAATTACTACTTTAGTGGAAGTCAGATAACCAAATGTGAGAATGTTTTGGGGCACGAATAGACCACTTGCTTATTTGCATGCTTAATATGTGTGCGTATGTTTGCAAATTCTGGAAATTTACTATATATAAATCTTGCTTATAAAAATAATAGGTGTTAAACGAGATTATTTTTTTTGAAATTAAAACATCCATAAGGCCAAATAGTATATTGTTATTGAACGCTATTATTGAGTTTCATGCAGATCAATGACTGATTTAGTTAGTTCTAGAATTGATTAATATCGAGGTCTCTGGATATTACACGAGTATACTACACAACGTTACGACAGTTACTAATCATGCTACAATAGATATTCAATTCTTAAGGCTTCTGATAGATATTGAGCAACTTGACGTACTGCTATTGCGTTATCGTTCGTTTTGTTGTCCACTCAACCCATGAAATCCGCCATTTGGTCGGCAATAGATTTAGTACTTTCCACGTTCAATAAATCGTCATGGGAAGAAGTGGTTTTACCTGGCTTCAAGTAATTTGATGGGTCTGTAAGTACTCGCTTATTCCGGTTTGGAAGGGTCAGAAATCTCACTGCAAATTGGATTAATCTAGGTTTTTGTTGATTTTATGTTTTGGCGTGAATTTTCCTTTTCGTAATAATACAAATCTACATAAAGTCATCTACAAGATCCTCCCCCATTTGGTACTTCCTGCGTAATACCAATTACACTTGCAATCTGAAACGAACAATAGAACGACTGAGTCTTGTATAAAAAAGAGCCGTGAACCATTAGCCAACCAGAGAATTCCATATAATCCAAGTATTAACGATAATGACCACAAGACAGGACATTTTTTTCAAACCCCGGTTATGTTGTTACCTTTTCAAGTTAGAAAATACGCTTTCGTTTCATTCAGGATCTGCAAGCAACTGGTGCTACCTCGCTTTTACATCGTAGCGTTTTATCGCACATAATTTTTGTGTTCGCATACGCGAAGAAGTATCACCGCGCCATCTAATAATATTAAAGGACTGTGACGACCGATAGCATCAACCTTATCCTATCCTGAACATGGCGCCCTGCAGAAATGTGCGTTTGATCGATCTCGCTCTATCCGGTCCAACTATGATGAAGACTAAAATGAAGAAGCCATACCCCACTACTCTGGAGCGGTAAATCATCAAGGAATTCCTCTTTCATACGACTTTCCGACGTCATCGACAACCATCAACAGCGAACGTGAAGACAAAGCAAACCCGATGAACAAGTTACCACCCACCCACCCACCCGAATTTAATTTGAATTGTACATGATGTTGTTAATAAAGAAGTTAGATTGGTTTTAGAAGTAAAAGTTTTAAAATAATAGTAATAATAAAATAAAGAGTTTCTGAACTATTAAGAACTTACCTGTGATGTAGCTGGTTCCTGTGAGTACCCTGGAGAAGAAAGAATATAAGGAAAGAAATACTTACCAGTATAGGAATTATGTCCCCATTGTGTGCGGTGTGGTGAAACTAAGTGAGCACAGAATCGCTTTTCTCCTGAGCTTAACAGACATTGTCTGGTCCTTCAGACCTGGATAAGAGGCCGTAGAACTCCGTCCATTCCAGTTCCTCAGAGTGGGCCGACGAAGATCCCGCGGCGCTTTGCCCACATCACCAGAAAACCGCCATCGTACGCCGAAAATATCAATTGGAAAAAGCGCACGCAACTCCGCCATCATCTATCCTGTTCTGTATAGCAACATCATACCAAGGCAAAATAGCCTTTTCGGAGGTAATTAGTATTCCCTATTTTTATTCGTTTTTCTCATCAGCGATCTGCGCAGTCTTTCGCTTTACAAGATACGTCACGCTGTATCTAGATTGTCGCGGAAGTCCGTGAATCCGTGGACAACTCAAGGACGGCGTGAACTCCGCCATTCCAGTTCCCGATTTTGAATTATACAAGGCTCATTTTGCCTTGCCTAAGACCACATCGCCGTGCGTCTCGAAAGTCGTCGTAGCTGGTGGATCCGTGGATAAGCCAAACAAGGCGTGAACTCCGCCATTGCAGTTCCAGTTTCTTATTATACTACAAGGCACATTTTGCCTTGCAAAAGGTAATTAAGTTTCCTAGTTAATACACTTATTCTCGTGTGATCTGCGCGGTCTTACGCTTTGCAGACCTCATACCACAAGTCATCATGTCCACGGAACGCCGCATCAAATGGTTGAAAACCAGAATCAGAAGCCTGCTTGCGTCGTTCAACATTATTCAGACCTTCGTCGATAACTATCAGGAGGGAAGGGGAATACCTTTTGAAGTTGAGTTCGTCTCGAGAGTCTCAACAGAAAGCAATGGTCCAGACGTTCAGAAAGCACAATCCGATGCTTGAGGTCGTCGTGAAGCTACCCTCGAAAGAACAGATCAAAAAAGAACGGACTGACCTTGAAACAGCGTGCTACCGGGTGAAAAGAGTTCACTGCTAATGTCAATAAATCGCCTACATCCCGTTCGATCCATTCTCCTTCTTCAATCTCACCAATCCCTCTCCGATCTTCGCATGTGCGTCTGCCCGACGATGAAGCTGCCTATATTCAGCGGAAATATCGAAGGCACCTGGCTCAACTTCCTGACCTTTTCGTCTCTTTGGTGCACCCACATCCAGTTGAACTATCGAATATTCAAAAATTCTACTATCTTTCGATTCGTCTCTCGCCGTGATGCACTTTCAAAACTTATTCAATCAATTACTATCCCAGTGCGAACGTTATATTGTGGCTTGGAATTTGCTGGTGGAGCATTACCAAAACCCTGCGCGCTTTGAAGCAGACCTACCTTGACGCTCTATTTGAGTTTTTCCACATTGTTGAGCAATGGATCCGCGACCGAATTACATTCACTGGTGGAGAACTTCCGGGCTAGTATAAAAGGTGCATAAAAACAACTCGGCGAGAAAACCGAGTTCTGGGACGTATTCTACTCATTCACGCATACTTAAATTGTCCGTCTCGACCCCACAACTCAGAGAGACTGGGAAGAGTTTTCGTCCACTCAGCAGATCGATGACATTTGCAGATCCGCGTCGCTTCACCATTCAGCAGAGGGTTTCTGTTACTACCGTCCTTCAGGGAAAAGTTGTCCATTACGCAGCGTCACCCAGCAGTTAAAGAAATCAATCAACGTGCGATTGCAAAGCCATGGAGCAACTCAAACTCCAGCGAGTCGTAAATGCGTCATCACTCGAATCATCACCCGCTTTACTTGTGCCAATCTTTCTCAAAACTCGATAATGAAGCGAAAAAGAAAAGGGAGAGAGTTCGTCGTGCCAGCTCTGCCGCAGCACAACATACGAAGGGACATCAAGCTCCGAAGTTGTTCTTCGTCCAATCCTGTCGAAATGTCAGGTCGCCACCGCACATAACTCTGCCCCGAGGAGAAATCAGTATCTCTACCCAGTTCTGGGGCTGGGGAATCATCTAAACTGTCATCGCAAATCACTACGAGCTTCCTGATCAATCGAGAACATCTGCTCCTCGCTTGAGTGTACAAACCTTCCAATCCTTATGCCAGCTTGAGACAATCCCAGAAGAGTGTGCTTTTTGGCTACTGCTATTATTAAAATCATCGACGACCAAAGGGACAGAACCTTCAGCAAAGGCTCTTCTCGACTCTGGTAGCGAGAATGCTCATTTCATCACCGAATCATTTTCACAATTAGTTCAAAAGCACAGCGCATAAAAATCGCAGTTCCAATTTCAGGGATTGGACAATCTTCAACGTTCGCACTGATATAAAATCACGGCTTCTATAAAGCTCCTAGGGTCTACGACTTTTCCACTCCAGCCAGAGGTTTTAGTACTTCCTAAAGTATTTGATTGATTTGCCATCTACTTCTTTCGATGCATCATCGTGGAATATTCCACCTGGCATACAACGCTAAACGATCCGTATTACTTTACAAAGCTAATTCGGTGGACATCATTAAAGGAGCTGAGGTGTTTTTGAACTGTTACAGGGTTTCTGGTCGCATTAAACCCGACGAATGTCTCCCTAGCTTGGTCAACTCCGTCCTTGATTTGGATGGTTTGAATTAAGGCCCACTGAGTACTCAAAAGGGAGGTCTTCGAAGTATTTGCAAACACCACCACCACCATCGCCGGGGTGCATGAGCTCATCGAGAAATTCACGGGCAATCAGAAGACTGATAACTCCTCTACCTACTACTATAACCCAAACTACTCAGTCGAAGAAGCGGCCTGTGAGGAACATTTTCAACACTTACAGTGAAGACCCGGAATACGGAAGGAAGGTACATCGATCGCTTACCTATTGGCAAAACGTCATTAATCAGCTTGTGGTGACAACCGTCGCACCGCAATTCTGACGTTTCCACATGCTAGAAAGCCACATGCGTAAGGAATATAGACATTGCAGAACAAGGCGTATTCCGCTTTCATGGATAGAGTACTTTGCTTTGAAGCGTATATGAAGCGCATGTACGATTACCAATCTCCTCCTGTCCTCTCACCTGCTATAACATTGCCCCATCGGGCGTGGTAATTTGAAGTCCCTTACCACCACGAAGCTTCCGTGTGGTGTTCGATACATCGTGTAAATCTCCAGAAGGACCATCACTCCGTGACGCTCTCGCAATTGGCCCCATTGTCCCATGGGATGACCCAACTCGCTCCATAATAATGCGCGCTCGAGAATTCGTCGCATCATGCGAAATTGCAGATGCAAAAGCAAATGCTGTCGCCAGATTCTCGTCGTATGAAGCGTGACACTCCCGCACATTGCAGCGAATCTTTGGCGAAAGTCTCCCGAAGACGCATTGGATACCCTGCAGGCTTGTCCACAGTTGCCTACGGGACATCGTTATTGCACCCTTTCTCGCTTCTCGTGTACTTCCACGGTTAGCAGATGGCGAACAACAAAACTTTTCCGATTGCAGCAGAAGTCCTGCGCAAAGGATGTTTATGTGAATGACTTATTCTCAGGCTGCGAGACAGCATCGAGGAAACAACAACGACAACTAAATGAACTTCTTTCCAAAATTGGATTTCAACTTCATAAATGGGCATCAATAGAAGAGGCTGTTCTTGAAAAGTCTACCAATAATGATAGAAAACCGAGAGCACTTCACAAACATCAGCCTTCGATACGGTCAGGTCCAAGCATAAAATCTCTTGGTTTGCACTGAGAGCCTGCTACCGACCAGCTGAAATACCAAATTGATCTCCTCCCGATATTTCACTCAACCTCTCTTACCAAGCGAATCGCGTGTCACAAATTGCGCGCCTCTTCAGTCCCCTCGGACTGTTGGGCCCTGTCGTAATCTGCCGCAAGAAATTTTCCTTACAGACTCTTTTGGACGTTGAAAGATGAAAACAGTAAACCTTGGAGTTGGGATGAAGAACTTTGAGTGCCGATTAAAAACCATTGGCACACCTACGCATGATGGAGATTACCATTTCAGAACGCTCTTCAGATATAGAGCGATGGGTTCTCTCACTGAAACCCGCATTCATCCAATATCCCATTTCTTTTCAGATGCTTCACAGCACGCATACGGTGCATGCTATTATATCCGATCTGCCGAAACACTTCCTGAGTACCTTTAAGGTGGCGGTATTGACAACCAAATCAGAGAGTTGCACCTCTCAAACGGCAAAAGCGTTCCACGGCTGGGAACTATGTGGAGCACTGCTTGCAGCTAGACTATGCAGGAAGGTCTCATAATCGCTGGAACGTACAGGCCCAACGTTTTTTGGGTCGATTCGACAACGCTATTACTCAACTGGCTGAAGGTTACGCCATCAACGTGGATTTCCCCTCGGCTGGCGAACCGGGTATCAAAAAGTCAACAATCAACTCAAAACTGTTTCTGGCGTCACGTTTCGGTCAGAAAACCCAGCGGATTTACTTTCGCGTGGTATAAAGGCGGAGAACATCATCGAAAACCAACTCTGGTGGAAGGAAGGGACCCAACTTTAGTTGCAGTTAAGCTCAAACTTATCGTGGCCCAAACCGAGAACCTGCTGGAAACTGTCGCCGGGCGAGATTGCTGAAACAAAAAGCCAGCAACAGTATGCACAGCATTGTCCGAACCATCCTTCATCGATCTTTTTGCGGCGCGATTTTCGAATTACGACCGGCATGCACCTGAGGGTGGCTGCGTGGTGCCATCGCTTCATACCAAATTGCCCGGAACTCTGCAGTCAGACCAGCAACAACTTACATCACCACGGAAGAAAAAATCGCAACAGAAGTCACTTTAATCCGATTGGTTCAAGCAACGGCAATTTTTTGAGCGATTGGAAGCTTGGCTGGAAAGGACCAAGTCACGTTTCATTGAAAATCGCGCCTACGCTGGTACCATCCATTTCATATCTGATGAAAGCCTAATTCGCATTGGAGGTCGCCTGAAGACGCATCGCAACCATATGATGCAAACACCAGATAATTCTGCCTTCAACGCATTCATACTCGAAGCTTATCGTTCATCGTACCATGAAAAGCGCACTTCCATGCAGCACCGCAACTTCTCATTACTGTTCTCCGTTTACGCTTCTGCACTGGTCTTAAGGCCAGAAGTCTGTGGGTCACCGTTCGGAACTGTGTCAAATGCGTTAAAAGCAAGACCCTGAATTTTAGACGAAATTTCTGGCTGAACTCCCCGCAGCACGCGTAACAACGGCTCGTCCCTTTCTCAGTATCCTGGTATCCCGATTATTGGGGACCGATATCACTACAACCCGGCCATCGACGAGCGGCACCACGCAAGGCTTATGTCACCAGTTTTGTCTGTTTTTCCACTCACGCCATGCACCTGGGAACTGGTAATGGACTTGAAGCACTTTTAAATTTCTTCAAGCTTTACGTCGCTTCGTATCGCATCAAGAGAGGGTTGTGTAGCAATCTTTACAGCTCTAATGGTCCACCAACTTTGTCAGGGCATAATGAACTGCGAAAACTCTTGCGGAACAAGGAAGACACCAACAAGCCACTTAGCACAAGAATGTGCAAAAAACAGAATCCGTTGGCACTTTAATCACCAAAAGCTTCACACTTCGGTGGACTGTGGGAAGCTTCACCATATATTCTGCCCAAGCGGCATTTCATCCAGGTGCTTGGAACTTCACTCTGTAAGAGGACGATATGGAACTCTGCTAACACCAAATTAGATACGTTGCGTTGCGTTGCGTTGTAACGGAATGCTTCGGCGTAGATTACGCATACTGATAGTTTTCATGTATTATTGCTGCCTTTCTTGCCCCAATTGTATGGATTTCCATTTGGGATTCAATGGAAATCCAATTGAGAATCCAAATGATAAAACATGTAAAGCCTCCATCGTGCCAGCTCACGCCCATCTTCTCTACCGTTACTAGGAAAGGGAAGGGGAAATGATGATATGACATCTAGCTTAACGAGAGGCCAGCGACTCTGCGACGCCCTCATAGATGTCAAGGAAATTGGATGGTGGGTAGGGTATGCTGGTTAAGGAGTATCATTATAAGCAAATGATAGAAACTTTGTGGAAATACGTTTAGGGAGTGACTTTGCTAAGAAATTTATGTCACTCCATTATCCTTGCCGATGATTTTCCTCAAGGATGGGGCGAAAATTATGTAGCCTTGCCCTGGCTAATAACCTAGGTTTAAGCGCCTTTTGCTCGCTCTCTGAGCAGAAAAAATCTGAAGGGTTATGTACAAGACTTGACCGTCCAGCAAAACTACGTAGAACAGTTTGGTGCATTGAGGAATGTAGTCATATTTTAAGATAATTCGATTTGATTACTTATGTCACTGATTGTAGAACACCAGGTATCATAACTTAAAATACTAAGGTATTGTTAAGATACCATAGTGACGTCCGAGCCCACACCGACAGTCTGTGGGTCGGATATTGATAAAATCGTTCAAAGGTCACTTACGGTCAATTTATTTGTTCTCGGATACATTAAATCTATTCTGAAGCATTCTGCTGTAGTTGAAACAGTGACCCATTCTCACCCCTCATTTTGACCCGTTGTCTCCCCGACGACGGTACGATAACAAATTTACAACTTTAAAACCCCAAGTAATGTAATGCTTTTCGCAATTCCAACTGTTGCATTCGACTTAGAAAGCAAAATTGGTAGGGATTCAGTTTCATTCCAAATTTACTAAACACACTATTCTAGTTTATTTGTAGTAATATATATGTGGAAATAGTGGAGTATGATGGTAGTAAGATAATACTATTCTGAAATAAAAATAACTCACTACCCAAACAAAGGAGAACAACTGATTGATAATAAATCTTGTTATCTGGTTATCAAAAAATTGATAACCGGATTTGTTATCATTTTGGTTGGAGTAACAATAACATAACCAAAAAGGATAACATAATTTTGTTCCTAGACATCTCCAATGACCTCTATTTCGGTTATCTGTGATGTCCATATTGATAACACTTTTTGATATACATGTAACAATGCTGTTCGGAGAAGTAACTTGCACTAAGTTACCATTTTGGCATCACCCAACTTTTATTTCATCGATTAAAATAGGCCAAATTCTTCTTCGCATGACATCATTGTTTAGCATTAGAAAAGAAATTTTTGGCTTTTTTTTTTTGTATGGCACCTCATTATTGATATCGGCTTGAGAACCGAACTTCCGGTCAGTGATTGCAAAACCGTTACTTCTTGCCGCATATGATAAAATTGACTACTGATGGCAGAGGATTTAAAGGAAGCTAAGCTTCGCCAACTTTGACCTTGCGTTTTGGTCACACCTTCTATAAAACTTTGCTAAATAAAAGATCTTCTATTAGTACCGTTGCAAGTAGATAATGGCTAGGAGAACATCAGAAATAGGTGTCTTGTTGGCGTGATAGAGTTACTCAAATGCTGATGGGATTTCTATAAAAATTCTGTAAGTATCATTATATTACTGATTTTATTAAGATTGAATAGATAAACAACATACTCGGTGAGAATGATTTCATATTTCTATACTCTTTTCTAATTATTGAGAATAAGGCCAGAGTGCAAACACATAAAAGTTGTTAATACCGTTCAGCACGGTCCATATTTGGCCACGTATACATCTGCGCGAAGTCTATTTGGAAGGTTCACCAAATCGTCTTCTACCTGATCGAAAAGAATCCTTGTCCTTGCTCAGTGTGCGCATCGCCTTTAGAACCCGTGGATCGTTTGTCTGAGATCACCGCGAGTCGCCCAATTACTGTCAATGGTGTAAACGATGGACGGCTCTCCTAACAACTGATTCAACTCGTGATTGTTCACCTCATACACGTACTGCACTTTAATCTACACCCCTACCATAAATGGAATGCTGCATATCTTTGCTCTATAATAACTCATTACAGCCGAATGTAGCATAGAATAGGGTGCCAACCTTAATTGTTCTTTAGAGGGCGTTTTGCGATAGTTCTATATTAGGCTGTACTAATTGTGGCAAAAAATTATTACTCATTGGTCTATATAGTCTAGTCTTGTTAATTTGATAGGATGTGTAAATTATTTTCCTATCAAATTTCGAAATCTTGAAATTTTTATTTATAAAGAATAAGCTTAGGAACTATTTTTCAAAAGAAGAAACTTGTGCGTTACGAGTTACGATCGCCCATGTGGTATATTCACTTTTATTTTCCAGAAAATTTGTTCGGTACTTTTATTATTACTATTTATGAACTACAATTATTACATAAATTAAAATACCATATTGTAGCTCACTCTATAAAAAAATACACGCGGTGTGAAATATGTAATAAAGTGAGTTTTAAAACAACATTGACACAAAGAAACTCGTTCACCAATTATTGTATTATGTGAAGAAATGTGCGAGCCAAAACATACCGCTGAATCAGTTCAATCAAGGTAATTGCCTATTTCAAGGATTAAACCACCCGACTTGGACGTTAATTTACAATGTTGAAAACTCATATCTTGAATAATAACTACATTATATGGAAGATATTGATTTGAAAAATGTATTGTGATTTGAGTATATAAAGCCAATTTGGGAATCTCGAAATAGTTCGGTAGCCGCCTTTGGTTGCGAACGAGGCCATTGGAGGTCCGTGACAGCTTAGTTGGTTAAAACACCAGTCCTGATCGCGTACTGTGGGGTCATGGGTTCCGAGTCCCATCAGAAAAGGAAGGAAGTGGATTTACCTCAATAGAATTTTTCAAATCGTATCTTCCACACATAGCCCGCATATTCACATATGAGTTTTTCCCAACATTGTAACCAAATAGCACGAATGTTTAGATAGTTGAAAGGAATCAATCATTATTGGCTATATAGATGATGGTTTCAATATTGGCCAATTGATCCCAAATATTTTCTTCTCACTAGAAGCCATTCAACAGGTGGCGACTGAATAACTGAAATGACTTTTCTGTTCTGGTAGAATTCTTTCAGAGAAATATCTTGTGAATAAATCTTTAAAATATAAAAAAAATGTCGCGCACATAATTTCACTCCAACAGGTTCACTTACAACATGTTCATTTACAACACGCTGAAGAAAAAGCAAAGGCACGCATTTTACAATTATTTCAATTTTTATTCCTGGCCCATTCTTTCCATTCCCGCTATTTAGTGGCCACCCGTTAGAAAGAAACAAATTTGTTTTTTTCCTGCACACGTGTAAAAAAAATCTTCAGTGAATTATAAATAAGCTCATTCACTTTTCATATTTTTATATTAAAAAGCAAACAATAGAAAACTTGTACTTAAAATTAGAATGAGAACTTAGACTGAGAATCTTGTTTTGGTTTATAGGATGTATTTACATATCTGCCTAACAGTTTTTGCTTTAGTTAGTTTTTTTTATACATATTGGGCCAAGGAGGGAAAAGATGAGCATTTCTCGTAAATTTGACCCCTGTTAATCTTCTGCCTGTATACTTAAAAATTATTTAAAACCTTGTTAATAGATTGTTTTTAGCTTTCAATTGGTTGTTTATAGGAAAATATAACGCTTGGTTCGATATTTGAATAATACAATGTTTCGAAAACTAGTCAATTTGTATTGATAAATGAAATTTATTATGCCTATTCAGTTATCAGATTCAATCACATAGATGATAACTAAATATCAAAATGATAATAACGATAACTTAGTGTGTTATCAGTTTGATATCATTTCAGTTATCTGCCTTTGCTCGGGTAGCGTTACATGGTTATGATATCCCAAGCAGCACACGTTGAGCCAATCTTGTTGCAGTAACCATAATTTGAGAGAATTCGGGCACATATAAGTTACTGTGATCGATGTATTATTATATGTTTATTGCTGGGGGTGAATACTGGTGAAATTGCATTGTACTTACGATTTAGCTTGATTTTACGACAGATGCGAGACGATACGTATCGGCCCTGGACCTTTATCAAAGAATCACTGCTCTGGCTACGGACAAACAGGTGGCTCATCCCGTAGTAGTCTAAGAACATCGAGTCATCACCGGTGGAAGAATGCGGGCCTTGGACCTTTGGCAGAATCTCCGCCTTCTGTTATTTGGAGTGAGCGGGGAATGGTTGGCAGAGAAGAGATAGTCGTATTGGCTGAGTCCATTAAAGCAAACGCGAGTCGATACAACCCGGTTGCGCCAACTGAAATCAACAAATACTAACTTCCATCATGGCGTTTTGACTCAAATTCCAGGCATGACTCATATTCCGAACTTTTAGCTTTTTAGTGCCCATTTTGACTTTATTTGTATTATGGTTCCTCCACAGGAGTTTGAATTCGTTTGATATCTTGATCCTCAGTGCGGAAAACCAGCAGCAGAGCGTAGTTTTAGGGCGCTAAAACATGAGAGCACTGGCAATATGAGTCATATTATTCGAGGATTTGAGTCGGAACGATTTTGCCAAGGCAAACCAAGCCATTCGATTTGAAGGATGCGCCAGAGCAATAAACATACGGACGGGGAATAGGGTATTTGTGCTATTTTATTACAATCTAAAATTCCCACTATCTGGCGGTAGCGTACTGGACCTTTATATTCGTTAACCATGTATTAATATAATTGCAAAACGAATCTTAGATCCGGAGCTAGAAAGTAATAATTCTATGCTAACCTGTAGCCCGTTTCAATGAAGTATACGTTCTGAGGCTATAACCGTTTACAATAAGCCCCGCATGATTGCTAATCACAAGAACCGCTGAAGTGCATTCAAACTTTTGACCAGATTAAAATTGAATTCTTTTGATTTTGGTGCAGCTTTATAATAAAAAATATAATTAACGTTTGCGGTTTATCATAAAAGAAACACCATTTTCCTAAGTTATCTTTGAATCAGACATATTTGTTCATTTTACATTACGATTATGCCATCGCATTACTGACGTTACGTTGCCGTTGCTAACAATCGATCATCCCATCCTTTACACAAACAACGCATATGAAATATATCATAAACTGCGATCACTACTCTAGTCCTGCGCATGAAGCTTTAAATTGGTTAGAAGAAACATCGCACAAAAGAAAGAGCCCAAAAACCAATAACTACACTGAACGACGGCCGAATAGAGATTCACGTTGCGAACAGGGAAAAGAGGTGCTGCCAAAATGGTCCAATACCCTGCTTTAACGCTGATAATCAAATGTTTACAATATAACTGGAAGAAATTGGTGGAGAGTTTCCGGAATCGATTGATATATAATCTCAAAAATCCATCGAAGATGAATGCGCTATTAACGTTCAAAATCTTACATGATTTCGTGACGGTCTCGGATTTGGAAATTTTCATTTGTCACCCTGTATCCGAGTCTTCCCCTTAGACGTAGTTTACGTCAAAAGAGCAAAAAGAAATTAAATTCCCCTTCCCCCCTAATATGATAATGATTTTGATCAACAAATGAATTTTAAGTGGATGAATAAATGATCAAACGGCTAGTATAACAACATAAGTATCCTCATAAACATAGTTATAGCTGTAATAGATGCATAATATATTTATTTATTATCATTCGCTCTTAAGAAAAAGCGTTGATCCGAAGATGGCGAATTCTGTTCCTACTCCGACCCAGCATGTTCTAAAATTGGTCTTAAAATATTGATTACTCTTACATTATTTACCATTTGAAAACTAAGTCTAAGTAAGGTCCAAAGATTGGGTGGAAATGTAACATCAAATGTAGGGAAAAATTATTAATTAAATGTAGCAGAACATACCATCTTGTTCTAAAAAAAGCTAACTAGTTATTTACATAGATTTTTTATTCTTCGGGTACATTTATCACCATCACGATTTATTTTCCAATTTTGTTTCAGGTTGGACTCTGCTAACACAAATTGAATGCTGCCTAAACTCTCGACCACTAATCGCACTGAGCGACGATCCAACTGATTTTGAGGCATTAACACCTGGACTGCATTTTCTTGAACGCCGATCTGCAGAATAAATATTACCGTGCCGGATGCCAAACTATCACAACTATTCTATCAGGAAATGTCATGT
>NW_026941751.1:0-28292 GCF_024139115.2 Armigeres subalbatus
TTTTTTCAAACCATTGATAAATGAACGAAAGTGCCTAGAATGTTGATGCAAACGTGGTCAATCATCATCGACCAGCATCAGAAGTTAGTTTTGATACAATTGAATCACCAGGACATGGTTCCGGATGTTTCGGGAACCTGGTTCCTTGGAGTAGTGGACAGTTTTCAAGTGGTGTAAAACCCAGTCTTGCAACATATCAAACTTCATGGTTTTGGAAGACAAACTCAATAGATGAGTTTTTGAGAGGCTTTGGACACATTGGCCACGTCCGGAAGTGTTCCCAGCAGCCTGATTCCCTCACGGAAATGGTCAAATTTCGATTAGCACTGAAACCCATCTTGCGACATATCAAACTCCATGATTTTGAAAGACAAACTCAATAGATGAGTTTTTGAAAGGTTTTGAACACATTGGCCACGTCCGGAAGTGTTCCCAGCAGCCTGATTCTCTCAGGGAAGCGGTCAAATTTCGACTAGCACCGAAATCCATCTTGCGACATATCAAACTCCGGAAACCTGGTTCCCTCAGGGAAACGGACAAATTTCGATAAGCACCGAAACCCATCTTGCGACATATCAAACTCCATGATTTTGAAAGACGAGCTCAATAGATGAGTTTTTGAAAGGTTTTGGACACGGTGGCATTACATCCGGAGGTACCAGGAGCCTGATTTCCTCAGGGAACCGGACAAATTTCAATCAACACCGAAATCCATCTTGCGACATATCGAACTCCATGATTTTAAAAGACAAGCACAAAACACGAGTTTTTGAGAGATTTTGGCCACGTCCGGAAGTGTTCCCGGGAGCATGTTCCCCTCAAAGATACTGACAAATTTCGATTAGCACCGAAACCCATCTTGCAAAACACATCCGGGAACACATCCGGACGTGGCCAATGTGTCCAAAACCTCTAAAAAATTCTTCTATTGAGCTTGTATTTCAAAATCATGGAGTTTGATATGTCGCAAGATGGGTTTCGGTGCTAATCGAAATTCGTCCACTTCCTTGAGGGAACCAGGTTCCCGGCAACACATCCGGATGTGGCCAATGTGTCCAAAACCTCTCAAAAACTCATCTATTGAGATTGTCTTTCAAACCCATGAAGTTTTATATGTCACAAGACTGGGTTTACACCACTTGAAAAGTGTCCACTACCCCAGGGAACCAGGTTCCCGGAACATCCGGAACCATGTCCTGGTGATTCAATTGTATCACAACTAACTTCTGATGCTGGTCAATGATGATTGACCACGTGTGCATCTACATTCTGGGCACTTTCGTTCATTTATCAATGGTTTTAAAAAAAAAAAGATCCGTTTTTGACTGAACCTGACCCAGGACCCCCCCTTAATAAATCCGGCCGGATTGGCATCATGGTCAAATCATGTCATGTACCAAAAAATAGACATGATGAAGCTTCTTCCCTGAAAATTCCATGGCAATCGGACGAAAAAGGAGCCCACACGGGTTATTTCAATTTTGATTTCTAGGTCAGACCGAAACGGGTTGAAAATTAAACATCCACCTCCTCAACGTATTTTCGACGGACTTTTTTATCATAAAATCAACAGTGAACACTTTATTATGTTTGGTTATAACTGACCCTAGCAGCACGCGTGAAAGGTCGGCAACTTCAACTGACTGATTGGAACTGCAATTTTGAAGTGATGGAGACGCATGACCGTTACGTGAGTGTATAAGTAAAAAACTGAATTTTTCAAAAAATTGTTGCTCAAAAACGGCTGGGTGAACCGTTCCAAGTTTTTGACTGTAAGTGTAAAAACGTTTGAGTTTTCTTGTTTTCGAACAACTTGTTTGAATAAATCCTAACGTGTAAATTCTTGACATATGTTCAGCTACTGATTTTTAAAAATTTAACGGTAAATCGCATTATAGTGATTATATTACTCAAATGTCCTGGGAAAAAAGAGGAATAATAATATAATAAATTAGCAATGATTTTAATAAATTTAAGAATTTTGTAGAACAATGAATTTTAGGGGAAACAATGTTTTTACTCTCTTAAAAGCTTGAAAATCACTTTAACAGCGGGCTTGGTAGTCATATGGCTACTGCTTCTGCCTCATACGCAAGAGGTCGTGGGTTAAATCCCAGGTCCGTTCCATTCTCCTACTTTGTATCTTTCTCTTTATTCCTCATGTTCTAGCAATCGCTAGAACTGGAAATGGACTTCCATACCGTTTCCATTACTATTCCTATACCTCCAACTTGAGTATTCTATCAGTAATCTGCTAGAATTGGAAATGAACTATAGAGCTCGTTTCCTACATCCAATTAGAAATTCCATCAGTTACCTTCTCCTATCTATCACATTGGCAGCTCGTTAACCAAGACGGACTCCTGCCTCTCCAACCTAACCCATAAATTCCAAACAAATTCCGCATGAACTCGTGGCAAGTGCAGAGGTATATTCGGCTTGCAGTGGGCGAGTGATTGCATCATCATTTCCTCCCCCTTCCCTACATTGACTTGCATTCTGACGTGGCAGGCGCCAGTATGACCTAACAAATGAGATCACCAGTATTTGTACATTGAAGATGTGTGCTAGTCCCAAGCAAACATCTGTTGGTTCCCTGTGCAAGAACAGCTGATCTGGTCATAATGGAGTAGCAACTACGAGCAGTCAATCAAGCTCAAGCTCAAGCTCAAGCTCTTAAAAGCTTGAAAATCACTTTAACATGGTCAAAACGTGAACAGAAAGAATCGCAATGTACGCAAGCCTTGTAGAACACACCAAAAGCTTCCGTTTAGAGGTTGTTGCGATGATTTTTGGCGTTTATATCTCTTGTTGGATTTTTTTCAAAATTGAAAAATGGCCCAGCAATACTAAATCGACTTGAGCCACCTCGAAATTGTATCTGAATTGGCTGAAAATTTGCCAGGAGGCTTATTTTAGCATAAAAATTGTGATTATGGGCTGACCGGTTAAATGTTTGATACTTTTTGAAAACATTTTTTTTATTCTTTACTAACGAGACCTTCAGTCCGAGACTGGCTCGTCTCGATTTTTTGAAAACATGAAGAGGTTTATTATATATTTATATAAACATATCACATCCCAAGGCAAATCGATCGGTGAGGAAATCTTGCAATTCGGTCCACCCGATCGTGAGTTATATTGCCTCAAAGGAAATGTAAACTCATTTTTATATATAGAGAGATTGACACAATTTCCTAGCAAATGAAAATTATATGAATTACGATGCATATGTATGTCGTTGAAAGCAAAAAAGTTATGTTTCAGCACTAGCATTCATCGTATTTTATATTACAGTCGTCGAATATACCCTTCATGTACACTCAGTAGAATGACAAAAGACAAACACGATCGCACCAAATCACCTAAATCTACGCCAAACTAGCCCTGATTTTTCTAGATCTTTGTAGCTTAAGTATGATCAATATGCGGAATTCTCTAGAAGGCGTTTCGCCAATATATGGTGTTATGAGCCCATAGATCTTCTACTTCTCCATGCTCGATGTAACGGAGACGTCCGACTGGGTTGAATGAATAGTGTATCCACAACACTTCCGTCAACGTGTCAACACCGAACAAAGCCCAGTCAGCTTACCGATCTTCTAATGATTATCACCCTGACGCGTGTGTATGATCAGCTTGACACGCCTCCGTCACCTCATTCTTGAGCGCTCTCCAATCAGAAAATATTCACACCACAAGACTGCGCCTTCCGTGCGTGTTAGCCCGAGAGAGGATGATCGTTTCTAGCGGAGCCCTATTTCTTGATTTATGGCGGCTCGCGTGTTTATGACGCGGCATAAATACTTACCACTCACAAGTGATTCAACGACGATCCGCCGCGGATGCATAGAGAGCGCAGCTTCATGCAAACGATCCATTCTTCTGGTTCTTCTAGTTTTGCTTTGGAATTTCTAAATGGATCAAACTCTTTGAATTAATTACGATGTTTTGATGGGATGTCACGCAAACGAATAATTTACAGTAACGGAGGGATTTCTAAGTTCATGGACGATGAATAAAAAGGCTTGAATCATATTTTTGTCAGAATTCATGATTTAATAATGTTGTTATAAACTGTTGTAGAATTTTGCCTGAGAAGGCAAACAATCGGAAAAATTTCACTTAACCCACATATTTAAAGCTGAAACACGTTAGAACCCACTTTCACGCTTTCCGAGGGACAAATCTTAAAAAGCAAGTGGCAGGTATACCCGCGAAAACCATTGTATCATCCTTGCTGCGTGACAACAAGGACTAGCTGTTCATATTTGTTGATTCTGTTGATTTGTTGATTCTCAATTACGACAAAGTTGTGTCTGATCTCTAAACGTGAAACTTCTATTATTTTCAAAGCTGATGGAACCCTGCCGTGTTTATAGCATTTCCAGTGAATTTTACCTGCAATCTGATAGAATTCTCTATCAGGCGTCCTCTGTTTTTCGAGAACTACAATGGTTCCCGATCAGCAATTCAAACCAGTGGACGCAATTTTACCCATACTTTAACAATCCGCATAAAGCACTCATTAAATATTAAAAAAAAAATTTCAAAACAGGGTAAAAATATCACATATAAATGATTCGCAATTTTATACACGGCAAAAGTGAATCCTCTAATCTACATTGGAACCCACACGTTCGCACCAAGCACATCCAGTCAAAAGTAAATTAGTCAGGCAGGAGTACAATTTAATTTAATCTAACGAAAAACGTGATGAATGATAAGCAGCTCGGTTTGCGTCGAAACTTTTCGTCGCCTTCGTCCTTTCCGACCGGCACAGCAAAGAACGAGAGCAAAATTGTTCTAAAAATCATTTTCCGTTTTCCGGCTACAGGAATGTCAAGTCAGAGCAGCTGTATGTGACTCTTACTTTTCAGCTTAGTAAGCAACACCCGAAAAATAAATTCATGGAACCCGCTTACTCCTCATTTCCTCGCTGTTCAACAGCCCCGCCATTATCTGCCAGTTGATGCTTATGCTCTTGTAGTTAGATGGTAACGGTAATGTTGGCGGATAGTATTCTCCCCAAAAAACATACGAATAAAAGTAGCAGCAGGGGACAGCCCCAGTTCCACTTCCTTGTTTTCGCCAGCTTCGTGGTTAGCAGCCCGCACCGCATGCCGCATGTTCTGAGAAAATCTTAAACTCATTTCACATTCAGTCGACGTTTTTTGGTGCTGGGAAGCTCACCTTGATCATGCGAGGGCGGTTCAAAACTTGGCATTTTGGCATTTTTCTATATTTCCTTGAAAAGAAAACAGTTGTGCAAATTAATTACAAACATTTATTTTTAGATGAACAATACAGGCAAGTATTTCAATCGACTAATTGCAAGCGTTAATGCCAATAGCGAATAATGTTTACCGTCTCGGGCCACCCTATGCTTCACTTTACGGTGAACGGTTACCGCAACTAGGTGCAAATTTACATTCGAAGAATATGAATTATTTACAGTGATCCTCAGTAGTCTGGGATTTTTTTTCCTTAATTTGCTTTTCACACAAGATAAATAATAAAGTGGTTAAAAAATAATAAAAGTATGCTTTTGTCTTACAAACTTGAACAAAAGCCTCTGAATATATCTACAAGCTCAGAATACTAAAACCTCTACTTCTACTTCTACTACTAAAACTTAGATGGCTAAAATTTCAATGTGTGTGGAAGGGATATTTCTTCAATTCAGATTGTATCAGGTTGCGATAAGCTGGTTTTCAGTACTTGTAACTATTGTAAGAAAGTTATACATTCTCTCCATCAATAATGATGAACGGAATCTGCAAACGCAGATTTCACCTTGAAATTTCCTGAGGAGACACTTGGTAAGAAGTTATTAGTTTGGCATATGGTCGGGGTTCTGCCAAACCGCACCAAGCGACTTTTTAACTGACTTGTAATACTTAGTTCTTAAAAGGAAACAAAATCACCTTAATGGTTTCAAATTGATCAATTCACCATCTGGCTACGGTAGTGCACATTTAACAATTCTCGACGAAAAACTCCATGTTGCCAAAAATCCGTGATCTGACTTATTTGTGTGGGCTGAGAATGAGATGATTCCTGTATCCCACCGAAACTTCTGCTAACCAAGAAAAGTTTCAAAACGTACCAGTAAAAGTCGGCAAACCGGAACTGGAATGGAAAACCTCCAACAGACAACTTCTACCTGCATAACAATGTATGTAGGAATGTATGCTTGTTAACATGTGTAGAGAGAGTGCTCAAGGTGCGTGTACTTCACTGCGGTAAGATAAAATTGGCTTTGTTGATTCCAATTGAATAACGTTCTATGGGGTATGGGGTGCAGGACGTGTATGTGATCTTAACAAATGCTCCGAAGGTTAATGTTAGTAACATTGCTTTTGTTTCCGGATAAAGATCCTTGAAATGAATGTACTATGAATTTGAAATTTCAGCTGATCTCAGAAATAGAGAATGCTCTCATACACGAAACAACCGTTTCACGAAGATTATAAAACGGTTTGTGGTGCGATACTTACTCTTCGTTTGGTTAGTCGATTATTTCGTTTTCCATTTACAAAAGTATGCATAAAGTGCATGTAAAACTGTAAGATCACTCTAAAACTGGACATTTGATAGAAATATCGGAGACTCATTGTGTTCTATACTAGCTCTACGAACTGTGGAGACGCCCCAAAAAAGTGTCAAAATAATATTTTGGAAGACCGAAATTTTCCACATTTTGATGAAACATCCAACGAGGCAAAACATCATAGTGGGACTTATGAGAGGGTGCTTATAACCCCATCATATTTACGAAACGCATAGTATTTATGCACCCCTTAATACTTCCCTGATTTATGCGCATCGTATACTGCCGTTCTACACATAATTGTCTCATATTACCATTGATGAAAAAATTCAAACTCGAGTCAATTTGTCCGATTAGATCTTAAAATTTAACAAATATTTTTGGGATGTTTTGAGCGTAGGCAGAACTTTTCCAGGACATAAAATGAATCACTACTTATTCAAACGGTTTTCAGTCTCTATTATCATCAAACAACAACTTCATTTTTTCAGTGGGACAAATTGACTCGAGTTTGAGATTTTTCATCAAAGGTAACATAGGACAATTATGCGTAGAAGGGCAGTATAGCAGGCATCGCTTTCAGCGACAAAGAGTCGGCATCTTTCGTGTTTGTAGGAGTGAACGGTCCAAAATGCAACCCTTAAGCTTTTTCGATGTTTTCGCCCATATAAACAAAATTACCCAACCATTTCAACGTATAGGTGCAAAATTTACAAACCCAGCTACATTTCACAATGATCTCCTATTCAAAACAATAAGGTTTTCATGGTTTTCTAACGCATTTAAAAAATGTTTTAAAAATAGGCCTGGGGAAAAACGCCCGAATGATGGTCAAAAATGACTCAATTGCATGTAAAATGATGGTGAACGCATGGTTGTTTGTTATTTCTTAATGGATTGAACTACACTCTTACGGATGTGGTGGAAGAAAGGCAAATCGTTAAATTTTAGTGAATATGAAGGGATTTTGCTAAATTTTTCCAAAGCAGCTCAATGATGGATAACTAATTATGAATTGTAATGGTAATATTTTTTCATCAATGTACTACAACAGATTATATGAGTGATTTTATGAGTGAGGCCATTTTGCCCCAGGGGTGCATTTTGGACCAAGCTGCCCTACTGCCAAGCAAGCAGGTTGTGTGTGCTGGGCGACAGTAGGAGCACAATGCGGATTTTACAAATGGCGATCCTGCCATGAGACGCCTTTCTTAGGCGGCATTTTCTTCACCGCTTTAAAGTTGCTTCTGCTGTCGCCCATCACACACAAGTACAGTTCTTATGAAAATAATAGTTCAACGTGAACAGAATTTACAGTTTTATATACAGGTAGGTTCTAATGTGCACAACACGAACACAAATCACAAAAGAAAACCTAAAGATATGTTTCACCTGGCTGACAAAAAGATGGTTCCAGAAACCTGACAAAAAGGTAAGTGGCGGGCGTTGTTAATAAACAAATCCTTCCACACTATTTCCTGATAGCAACTTTATTCAAGCGATACTTCAAGCTGAAAACAATTGAAGGTGTATATCATTTCGTGGCTATTCATATTCAGAACTTACATTTAATAGTGCCTATTGATGACAGAATCTGTATGGAAAGGCTTTGTATCTACCGTGAACAACCTGCTGGGATTATTATAGTGATATAATGTATCTGTAGCATATTTTCGTATCAAAAGCATAACCTACCACCTGGCATTGTATATATTTTCTCAACCATCAAACACGCCTTGAGTAAACCACTAATTTTAATCTTCGTAGGAGCTGGATACCAATTAATTAAGCTGTAGTTTAGAAATAGTTTATAATAGTTTAGATAATTCATTTTACTTTAGTTCAACTTACTTTAAATAAGATTTTAGAGGGAAATTGATAAATTTTGCCTAGCACATTTATCAGCATCAAACGTTCTTCTAACTAATTCAAAGATAAACATTTGGCCTGTATACATATCGTAAACAACGCATTGCTACATCTGCTAGCGTACCTAGCGTTGATAGAGGGAACTTTCCATACGTTACAGTGAAGGCTCGGTGGACAGTGTTGCCGGTGTCAAAGTCGTGGCAACATCCCCCTCCCCGTGAGGACCGGCGAGGTCCTTCACATCATGCTCAGTTACGTCCAACACAGCCAGTCTTGAAACCGGCCTTCTAAATATTCCACCGGGAGTTTGTACCATAGCTTGCCGAACTCTCCTATCTCTGCCTTCTGTAACTTCGAGTACTCGTCCGCGTACCCATCCGTTTCTTCGGGTCTCATCTATCACAATCACCAGACCACCAGGACTGATTGGTGTCACATCACCAAACCATTTCGTTCGTCTCGTTAACGTTGGTAGGTACTCGAGAACCCAGCGTTTCCAGAAGTAATCGACACGTTGTTGAATCAAGTCCCAAGAGTTGTGGATAAATTTTGCAGATGTACCAAGCTGCAATACGGGCTGTTTTACTCCTGTTGAGCTCCCCATGATAAAATGATTTGGAGTTAGCGCTTCTTGTTCTGCGGAATCTAACGGGAGGTAAGTGAGTGGCCGTGAATTCACAATTGCTTCGGCTTCAATGACTAACGTGTGCAGTCCATCATCATCGAGCTTGGGCTCATGTGGGAGCCCTGCCATTGCCTTCTTGATTGAGCAAACCATTCTCTCCCACGAACCACCCATATGCGGAGCAGAGGGTGGTATGAACAACCACTTTGTTTTCGCATTAGTGAATGTTGTAGCTGCGTCCTGTTCGATACGCTGGATCTGATCTCGTAACACCCGATTTGCTCCGGAGAAGTTGCGTTCATTATCGGAGTGTATTTCAATTGGTGCACCCCGTCTGCATACGAAACGACGAATACAGGCAATGCATGACCTGGTTTACAGATCTTGCGCTACTTCAACGTGGACTGCCCTTATTGTTAAGCAAGTAATCAAGCAAATCCACCTTTTTGCGGATGACCGTCCTATCTTTACTTGAATTGGTCCAAAGTAGTCAATGCCAACATAGCTGAACGGACGAAAACCCAATGATAAACGAGCTGTTACTGTCGGGCTTTATACACTCTGCACCACTGGCATCGACTTGCTACGGTCCGGGCAGTTGTACGCAATCGGGAAATATAAAAACGTTGACGAATTTCATTGACTACTGTCTCGAAGTTTCCGTGCAGCAGCTTCCGATGATAATCGTCCAGGATGAGGTATGTAACGTAATGCTTTCTCGGTAGTATAATGGGAAATTTGACATCGATCCCCAAATTCTTTGCTGCAGAAATCCGTCCGTTGACTCGAAGAACTCCTTCGTTATCTATCATCGGCGAAAGTGTCCAAAGGGTGCTTGATTTGTCGAGTTCTTTACGTTCGTTACTCGGTAACTCGTTGTTATTCTTCAGTATCGCCACCTCATCTCCAAAGCACTCAGTTTGGACGAGTTTCCAGAGCAGAACCTCAGCTGCATGCAGTTCCTCTTGTTTCAGATACGGACCGCGGTTATTCTTATTCAGTCTCTTGAAGCGTAGCCTGGTAATGAAGCGGACTACGTATGCAGTTGTACGTAGAAGATGGTTCCACTTCGAAAAGCGTTGAAAGTTGATTGGACTGCAGAAAACGAAGGCATCTTGATGTAGATAACACGCTCGAAGATCTTCATCCGTGGGCTCAACATGCTTTTTTTGCTTGGGCCACATTCTTTCGGTTTGTTGTAAGAAAGGTGGGCCACCAAACCAGCGGCCGGATGCTTCTAGACTCGGTTGATTACCCCACTTAGTGGCGTCGTCTGCCACGTTTAGTTTACTTGGAACGTATCTCCATTGCTTAATGTTTGTCGAAGAGAGAATTTCGCCAACGCGGCTAGCAACGAATGGTCGATAGCGTCGATGCTCTGACTGAATCCACGCCAACGAAACTTCTGAATCCGTCCAGTACAGAAAACGATTAATCCGGATTGAATGGTTTTCACGCACAAATGTTAGTAGCCGAACTCCTAAAACTGCTGCCATTAACTCCAAACGAGGGATGGAGACATATTTAAGTGGAGCGACCTTTGTTTTAGCCGATACTAAAGCACATTTTCCTGTTCCGTCTTTTTTTTTTTTTTTTTTTTTTTTTTTTTTTTTTTACAAGGGAGAATGCATTTACACACTAACCCAGTACACGTGCATTGTAGTTGCCAAACTACCACACGGAAGTGTACTGGAGTGTCGGACTCGACCATACCGGTAATACCGACTAAACTCCCTTGGGCTCCACCATCGTTTCCCCCAGGAACTACCTCGCAGTACTACTTCTGGGGGGACGGCAGTACTAAGCGTACTCGCTCATTATCGCTCACACAGGCACTCGTCCCACGCGAGACTGACTTGGGTGCTCGCTCTATCGCACCCTCAAACACACCCTACATACTCTGTTGCACCTCTGTCATGCCGTGCGGGTCTAACTTGTGTGCCCACCCTTCTCATGCCATGTGGGTCTAACTTGTATGCCCACCCAAACCCTTGATTCATGCTCATACGCTCCATGCTTGCACACACATTAACGCTCCTATGGGTCTGACTTGTGTGCCCACCCTTCTCATGCCGTGCGGGACTAACTTTTGTGCCCACCCTTCTCATGCCGTGCGGGACTAATTCTATGCCCACCTTTATCGTACCATGTGAGACTGCTCACCTCTTTCATTCAGTTCGCGCTGACACATACTACTCGAGTCATTCGACCTAACACTCCCTCTGGCATCCCTTGTGGGACTCTTCGCTTAGGTTCCCACTTCTGACATACCATGTGAGTCTGACTCACCTCATTCATGCCATATGAGACTAGCTCAACACGACTCAACTCATTCCTTTCGTACCATGTGAGACTGACTTGGATGCTCCCCCACACTCCTCTGCCACGCCACGGGCACGCTATGTTTAAAGGCAACTATTATGCAAAGTGAATGCACCTCGGATGTTAAGCCGTTAGGTCATAGTTTTTGACCTCTAGTTTAAGGATCCGTGTCGATTAAAATATTTCATCGGTGAAAATTTGACTTTTTTACCATTTAAGGGGATATTTTCAACCTAAAAATTTATTCTGATTTTTTAATTTTTTTTAAGCAAGTTATTTAAAATCCAGGCACCACATTTTTTTCCTGACACTTCAAGGAAAATTTTCATATAAAAACAATTTTCATATGATGAAAGTAGCAGAAGTTATACTAAAAATACTGTTGACACCGAACATATATTTCATTTTTCGATCGAGAATTCTTGTGTTACTGCATATCTCATACGCGTTTATTAAAAAAAACCAGCAACCCTGCGCCACTAGTTACCATAGAAACAGAATTTAATGCTGGACAGGTCAAGGAAGATGCTCGATTATATTTCAATTGTGTTCATAATCATCTTCTGAAAGGAGGAGACTATGACACAATTTTAGACAAAAACCCTCCTCCAGCGCTATATTAGCTGGTGGGATTGTTCTACCAAATTTTCGGCCCTGTAGCAAAAAAAAAACATCCAGACAAATCTGAAGTATGGACATCAGAGGTCAACGCAACTCATTATGCTCAACTTGGTTTCACTGGGCGTTACTGCCGAAGTCTTTTAGTTAAACGGGGTGTTTTGAAAGGAAAATAATGCAATGGTTATTACAAGGTGTTGGAGAGTCTACCACAGGTAGTTGATTGATATTTTAATGTAACATTGTTGGACTTCTATTCAGACGCCATACGAGCTTTTTGTTAAGTTGGATAGCAGCCGGGCTACCAATCATCTTATTTTGAAATTCCAAGTTCTTGAATTGAGTGCATCACAGGGAGGTCTTACAAAGTATACGGGGCAAACAACAGAAGCCATCCACAGAAATTTCTATACTATCTACCAAAACTACAAAATGACAGATAACCACGAACAGTATGCGAGTAAACTGTTATCCACGGTGGTACCTAGCATATAACAGTGGTCACATAATGCAGACGTCCATTGAGGTTCAATCAAGTTTGAAATACAGAACATACATAAATACTACTTAGAACTAGTTCGTTGTTTTATTTTTTTGTTGATTTGAAATGTTAAAGAGTGATATTATGTTCTTAAATTCAATAATACATCTTCTTATTGGCATTACATCAACCACTCTGACATATGCCGCCTCGGAGCTAAGTGTTCATAGTGTTCCATAGTTATTAACTGCGAGGTTTCTAGTCAAAGCTACCATTTTGCGCATTCGTATATCATGAGGCTACGATGATACTTTATGCCCAGGGAAGGCGAGAATATTTCCTAGACAAGACTTGGAATCGAACCCAGCCACTTTTAGCATGGTCTCGCAGTGTAGCAGTGCATCTTACTGCACGACTAAGGAAGGCTACAGATCTATTCATAATAAACCGTAAGAACATTTAAGACAGGCAGTAGTTTTAATATAACTTCTACTATTTTCATCATATGAAAAATGTTTTTATATGAAACTGTTTCCTAAAGCATCAGGATAAAAAAGCTGTGGTTGGATTTTATATAACTTGTTACAAAAAAAATTTAAAAATCAGAAGAGGTTTTTAGGTTAAAATTTATATATTAAATAGTAAAAAAGTCAAAATTTCACCGATGAAATATTTTAATTGACGCAGATCCTTAAACTAGAGGTCAAAAACTATGATCTAACGGCTTAACATCCGAGGTGCATTCACTTTGCATAATAGTTGCCTTTAAACATAGCGTGACGGGGTATCAGTAGTCGTAGGAACCAACATTCCTGCGCTACTCCCAGCGCGGCGTGTGCAGTCCATACATACACCTATTCATTCACCCTTCTGTCATGCTTCGAGGTGACGATCTCGGTTGCCACCCGCTGCGCCATTACCTCTGCATGGGCAGACCATTCACACACTTCTTCGCGTTCGGCACTTTCGCTCTAACTTACCAATCATAAGTTAGTCATGCTTGTCGATTGTTGCTCGGCGCGCCAGATTCTCTGCAAGCTGCAGGCAATCTGAGTGGTTGCAGTCGAGACTGCGTTCCACTTCTCCACCGCTTGACACATCTTTTGGACAAGATTATCCGGAGTTGTGTCCCGGCCGCAAACGTCTAGCATTGCTCTTCTTTCGACGTCGAAACGAGGACATACGAACAGTATGTGCTCTGCAGTTTCGTCAACACCTGGGCAGTCAGGGCAGACGGGGACCTCCGCGTGTCCAAACCTGTGGTGGTACTGTCGGAAACAGCCATGGCCTGACAGGAATTGTGTCAGATGGAAGTGAACCTCCCCATGGGGTCTCCCCACCCAGCTTGATATGTTAGGAATCAGCCGGTGGGTCCACCTACCTTTCGAGGAGTTATCCCACTCGCGCTGCCATCTGGCAACCGAAGTCACCCTGGTACGCTCGCGGGCTCCTCTGGTGCCACGTAGGTCAAAACACTCCTCGTCCTCCCGGATGACCAGCCCGACTGGCATCATACTCGCTATCACGCAGGATGCGTCGCGCGATACCGTGCGGTAGGCCGATATCACCCTGAGACACATCAAGCGGTAGGTGCTCTCCAGTTTCTGCAGGTAACTGGTTACCCCCAGTGCTTTTGCCCAGGACGGGCCGCCGTACCTAAGAATAGATGCGGCAACGCCTGCCAGTAGCCTACGTCTACTGGCGCACACCTTGGAGCTGTTGGACATCATCCTCGATAATGCCGCCACAGCAGTCGAAGCCTTCTTGCACGCATATTCGACATGGCTACCGAAGGTAAGCTTGTCGTCTATGATGACCCCAAGAATCTTCAGACTCCGCTTTGAAGTGATCGCGACGTCTCCCACGTGTACAACTGCATGTTGTGCCGACTTACGGTTGCTGACGATAACCACCTCCGTCTTATGTTGAGCGAGCTCAAGGCCTCTCGCACTCATCCAGTCCGCCACAGTGCTGATCGCGTGTTCTGCGGTTAGCTCTACTTCGGGGATTGACTCCCGTAGACCTCTAGGGTTACATCGTCAGCAAAGCCGACGATCTTCACACCAGGAGGGAACTTTAGCTTCAGAACCCCGTCATACATCAGGTTCCATAGTACCGGACCCAGGATTGACCCTTGCGGGACTCCTGCGGTAATAGGAACACTTTTCTGACCGGCATCGGTCTCGTATAGCAGCACACGGTTCTGGAAGTAGCATTCCAAGATCCGGTACAGTCCCACCGGCAGGCTAAGCCGGTGTAACGAGAGCGCGATGGCATCCCAGCTTGCGCTGTTGAATGCGTTCTTCACGTCCAGTGTCACCAACGCACAGTATCGAATTCCTCGCCTTTTCCGTTGGATCGCTACCTCTGCAGTCTTGAGGACTGAATTGATAGCGTCCACCGTGGACTTACCCTTCCGAAAACCAAACTGGTTACTCGACAGGCCATCCGTACCCTCTGCATACGGGGTGAGCCTGTTGAGGATGATCCTCTCGAGCAGTTTACCCGTCGTGTCGATCAGGCAAATTGGTCTGTACGCCGATGGGTCACCCGGAGGCTTCCGGCCTTCGGCAGCAGTACCAACTTCTGCCTTTTCCATCTCTCAGGGAAACAACACTCATCCAGGCATCTCTGCATAGCTAGCCTGAACATGTTCGGGTTCGCTATGATCGCTGCCTTAAGTGCACTGTTTGGAACTCCATCGGGGCCTGGAGCTTTGTTCATCGCAAGGGTGTTAGCCACTGCGAGTAACTCTTCGTTCGTCACCGGAGCCACCATTTCGGCCACACTCCCAGCGCCTTGCAGCGCAGGAGGAGGCCAGGGACTTGTGGCTCGGGACTGGAAGAGTACTTCGATAATCCTCGCCAACCGGTTCGGTGACCGTTCGGGGGGTGAAGAGCCCCCTTTGGTCTTGGCCATCACGATCCTATAGGCGTCACCCCACGGATTCGCATTGGCACCCTCGCACAGGTTGTCGAAGCACTCTCTCTTGCTGCTCTTGATGGCCTTGTTAAGGGCCAGTCTCGCAGCTTGAAACACTTCCCGGCGGACCGCTCTTTCCTCCTCGGTGCGGGCTCGTTGCGTCCTACGTCTAGCCTTGAGGCAGGCTGATCGTAGGGCTGCAATTTCGGCACTCCACCAGTATACCGGGCGTCTGCCATTTCTTGGCAGGGCTTTCCTCGGCATAGTAGCGTCGCACGCGCGTGATAGGACAGCTATCAGCGCATCCCCGCTTAGACTGTCGGTGTTGGCCTCCAGTCCCAGGGCCGCGGTGAAAACTTCGCTGTCGAAGTGAGTGGTCTTCCACCCACGGACCTGACAGGGATCCCTGCCCTCGGACGCTGCACACCATAATTGATCTTGAAGCGAATTGCTAGGGTGATCACTATGGGTGTAGCCCTCGTCTACCCTCCAGTCTAGGTCCGAGACCAGACTAGAGCTGACAAACGTTACATCTATCCATGACTCGACCCCATTCCTACGGAATGTGCTACTGGCTCCGTCATTGACAAGCACTGCGTCGAGTTTTGCAAGTGCCTCGAGTAACGCTTGTCCCTCTGATTGGTGCAGCGGCTGCCCCATTCCACTGCCCAAGCATTAAAGTCTCCCGCTATAACGAACGGGCTCCGACCTATTAGGTCGGCCGATAGCCTGTCGATCATCTGGTTGAACTGTTCCATTGGCCACCTTGGTGGGGCGTAGCAGCTACAATAGAACACCCCGTTGATCTTGGCTATCGCGACACCCTCCGCGGAGGAGTGTACAACCTCTTGAACGGGGAACCTTCCTGTTGTGCAAATTGCCGCCGACCTAGACCCGTCCGCCACCCAGTTGCCGTTGCGGGCAGGGACGTTGTACGGGCCGGACAGGAGGGCCACATGCTTCCTCGACTTCGAGACCGCCTGCCACAGCAGCTGCTGGGCAGGTGCACAGTGATTCAGATTCAGCTGTGTTACTTGCACGGCTTTTTCCGATTGGCTTCTCCGAAGGGACACGCAGGCCCGCCCATAGCATGGTTCCGGGCCTGCTTCTTACTGGCGCAGATAAGGCACCTAGGTGCCTTGTCGCATTCCTGTGCTTTGTGTCCCTCCTCGCCGCAGCGACGACACATCTTGCTTCGGTCTGGGCCCTTGCAGTCATAAGACTTGTGCCCGGACTCAAGGCACCGGTAGCACCTGTCCACTGAAGGTGGCTGGAGCACGCTTACTGGGCATACTGACCAGCCGATCTTCAGCTTCCCTTTCTCGATGACCTTTTTGGCGTCAGCCACCGGTAGTCTGAGATAGGCTACCTGCGTACCAAAGAATCCCCTCTTAGACGTACAGAGGACCGCTCAACCTCTGTGCCGCACTGCTCTTTGACGGCAGAGACGACGTCTTCCGCGGTCGTGACCTCATCCAGCTGCTTACACTGGAGGGTCACTTCCGCACCCAACGACCTAACCTGAGCGCCGTCACCCAAGACCTCCTGGGCAAGCTTTTGTAAGCCACCCCGCTGGATTGCGCGCCACGCTTCAGTACCAAGATCATTTCACCGTTCTTGGTACGTCTAACGCTGCGCACGTCCTGGCCCAGGGCCGATAGGCTATCGGCCGCTCGCAGCGATTTAAGGACATCGGCGTATTTGTCCTTGTCGGTTTTCACCAACAAGGCCTCGCCTCTGTCTCTCACTTTCTTCATTGGTCGAGGGGTGTTCGACTTCCGCCCCCTACTGACCAGTTGCCAAGGATTCGCATCCCCTTCGGCGGGTACCGATGGCTGGCTGGGGCCAGCTTGTGGCTCAGCAATTTGTGCCTGTCTAGTGCCTTTCGCCTTCTTGGGCATACGCCCTTCAGGCTCCGGTGCACCATCCAGGCGACGCTTCGCCTTAATGGTAGCGCGTTTGGGTCGCTTCTTACTTGGCGTTTTCTTGCCCTCACTGGCCGTAAGGGCGGTCGCCTCGTTCGCCGCAGTAACACCGCTAGGGGAGGAGAGGGCCTTGGTCTGCGTACCTTTGGCTATCCTCTCTGCTTCCGCTACACGCCTGATGTAAGCGACCTGTTCTTGTCTTGCGACACGAACAGCTCGCCGGAGCACCAACAGGCTCTGCTTAAGCTCCTTGTTGGTGTTCTGCCTGCCGCTTACGAACTCGATGATCTCATCGAGTTGCTCGGCCACCACCCGTATCCCGGGTAGTGGCTCGTCAGGCGTGCAGGCAGGGCTACTCCCCACCACCGCTGGAGACTCTTCGGTGCTGCCAATAGCAGCAGCCGTCACTCCACTTGCCCCTCTTTAATAGGGGACCTCGCTAGGCCCCTTTTGGCAAAGGGGTCCGTCACCTCCAACTCCAAAGATAGGTTTCGTTCAGTACTCATTTCTTATGGGTCCCCTTGCGGCTGCCGCCGAATCCTACTGGAGTAGTCGCCTTTAGTGATCCCATGGTTATCTATGCGCTGCCTTGCGGCAAGCAGGGAGGCCATGCGAGGGTTGACACTTGCGTGTTCAGAGCCAGATCAGCGCAAGTCAGGAAAGGGCATCTGAGCCTACTCCCACCCAGTAGGCAAAACTGGATGGCAGGATTGGGCAGCGTGCTACAAGGCCCGCCACGGTTTTATGGGACGGAAGACAGCCTAGCCATTAGCCCACTCGCCGTTTCGAGTCAGTGTCACCCGACCCTACTAAGAGAGTAGAATGTCAGACTGCCAGCCCTCACTTCACAATATAACAATATCCAAATACGAAACCAGTACACGCAACCAGTATGCCATAATCAGGGTCTTACTGATATCAACCCTGATGTGCCAGTGGCACTCTCTGGGCTTGTGCTTTTGAAGCGGCACACAGTCGCTTTGATAGAGTCTGCTTACGGGCACTTGTGGTTTTTTGGGAGGGATTTTAGCAGAGCCCACTGCTAAATCCCACCACGCCCTAGGCAGTTCTCCCTGACTCACAGACAGCTGGGGAGGGGTCGTCAAGCCCTTGGACATGGTCCCTGCTGCCCCCTTCCTGTTCCGTCTGGCTTAACTACACGGAAGTATACTAACGCTGAGTAGGCGGCCTCACTGGCGTCGACAAATGTATGAGCCTCCAAGTTAACATACAGATTGGTGCTTGCATCCTCAAAGTAGCACCTCGGTATTCGAACCTCATTTACGTCTTTCAGCATTTCGATCCATTTCAACCATCTTTCGTTTACACGGTCGTCGATATACTCGTCCCACTTGATTGCACTACGCCATATTTCTTGCATCATTATCTTGCCGTGTACCAAAACGCATGCTAGTAGGCCTAGGGGATCAAATAAGCTCATAATGCATTTCAGTACTTGGCGTTTCGTTGGCCTAGTACCCGACTGTATGAGCGCCGCTATTGCATCGCCAAACGTCATGGAAAAACATAAAGCATCTTCTTCAGTGTACCACAGCATACCCAAGACACGTTCTGACTTAGCTTGTAGCGCAAGGTTCTTGGTCTTCGGTTTGTCAACCACACTCAGGTATTCCAGTACGGATTGATAGTTCGAAGCCCAATTTCGTAGCTCGAAACCACCTCTAGAATGGATCCACCTTACTTCCCCCGCTACTGTTTTCGCTTCGTCGATCGTCTCGAAGCTGTCCAAGTAGTCATCGACATAATGACATTTCCGAATAGCCTCCGATGCCCTTGGAAATTTCTCGGAAAATTCCTCCGCATTTTTATTCTTAACGAATTGTGCTGATGACGGTGAACTTGTGGCTCCGAAAGTGAGAACATCCATCATGAAAACGCTTGGCTCTGCGATAGATGTATCACGAAACAGGAAACATTGTGATGGTCGATCGCGTTCTATTACTCTTGTTTGGTGGAACATCTCTCTGATGTCGCCACTCACAGCCACCGGAAACTGTCGGAAGCGAAAATGTACGGACGGTAGTGGCATTAGAAGGTCTGGACCGGGAAGCAGCACGGAGTTCAGAGATACCCCATCAACTCTCGCGGTGGCATCCCATATCGAACGAATTTTCCCTGGTTCTTTGGGTTGCAGACGGTCCCCAGAGGAAGATACCAAATCCATCGTGGGTCAACATTTACGATTTCCTCCTTTGTTGCTTTATGAGCATATCCCTTTTCTTGATATTCGCCTATTTGGCGGCGAATATTTTCGTCCAGCGTCGGGTCACGAGCCATTCGCCTCTCGAGACACTCCAAACGTCGGAGAGCCATTGGGTAACTGTCGGGTAATTCGACATAATCAGACCTCCAAAGTAACCCGGTCTCAAAACGATCTCCAACTCTCGCTGTCGTATCACTCATAATTTGCCTTGCTCTCGCTTCTTCTTTATTTTCTATTATTCCCATAACACTGTCATGGCAATCTTCGGCGTTGAAGTATTCTTTCATCAATAGATCTAGCTTTTTTTCGGCCTCGCATTCGCAAATATGGTAGCTGTACTCCTTCCAGTCTTCGGTATTATCCAAACTACCATAGACGCACCATCCTAAGCGGGTCTTTGCAGCTATTATGCCACTTCTGCCCTCCTTTATCTTTTGCGGAACAGCCAAACGCAAGTTTCGCAGTCCGATCAATAATTTCGGTGTTACTCCCTCATAAATTTTAATCGGCAATCCCTTCAAGTGAGGATGGTTCGTTTGTAGTTCAGCAAAACGTAAAGTTTGCGACGGCAGATTCAGGTTTCCTACTGTACGCACGTTCATCAATTGGAACCTTTTATTTCGACCAGCCTCGGAGACATCTAATGATACGATCTGCGACTCTTCCTCGTTTCTTTTCATATTAGCGGTCCATCGAAGCAAAGAGGGACTGTTGGGCCCTCCACGTCCAGCTGATCGACAAGACTCTGTTCAACTAACGTGGAAGAAGAGCCTTCGTTCAAGAATGCATACACTGTAACAGATTTGGATTTTCCGTACACTGTCACAGGAACTATCCGAAAAAGAATTGGCTGACCACAATGATGGTGGACGTGCTTTTCTACAGACGAGCTTGCATGCTTATTTGCCACAGCGGATTTCCCATGTAGCAGTTGATGATGGCCATTTATTGATCCATTTATTCCTCAGCAGCTCGAAAGTCTGCAAGTGCGGCGACCATGTGGATTAAAGCAGCTTCGACACACTTTCAACCATTAGACGTTTTTCCACCGATCATCCACTGTAAGTTGTTGGAACTTAATGCAGCTTTTCATACTATGGCCAGCTTTTTTGCAAAATAGGCACGGTATTTGCTCCTCTTCCTTTGCTTGTTTAGGAATGTCGATAACTGTCTTCTCAGAGTGGGTATGGAGAAAGTTTTTCTCCTTGCTTTGAGGCTTTTCGCTCCTAGTTTGCTGGCTGCCTGAATAGATCACCACTTTGCTGACCGATTCTACAATCGTTTTCCATGAAATTGCTGAAGCTTCGTAAACTCACCTCCGGTTCAATCATCAGATGCTGCGCCCATTGTTGCTTTATATTGGCTGGTAGTTTGTCTACTAATTCTTGAAGAAGCACCGGGTTGGACAGGTGCGCTTGATGTCCTGCCGCGATTAAATGTTGAACCAAGTTTCTAACCGACATTCCAAAATCTATCAGCGAGTCCAACTTCTCGGGCTTCGGTGACGAAATTTCGCGAACATTCTGGATTAGTTTGTTGATTATGACCTCTGGGCGACCATATAGTGTTCGAAGCGTTTCAATAACGTTCGGTACGGATTCAGGAGATAGCAGATAATACCGAACTGATTTGAGCGCACTGCATTTCAGGCAACGCTGTAAGCGAGCAAGATTCTCTACGTTGTTAAATTCACAAGCTGCTGTGGAGTTGGTGAAACTGCTATAGAAGATCGGCCACTCTTCTGCCTCTCCAGAAAAGTCCGGGAGATCTCGGGGCATAGCTTGCCTGGCCGCTAGTTGCTCCGGATAAGGCCGTTGAAGGGTGCTGCTTAGAGACGGATGAATTTGACCGTCAATAAAATTTCTGGATCGATTAGCAAAGTTGAGTGGTCTTGAGTCGAAGGTGGAATCAAGACCTGTGGTTCTATGAGAGGAATTATTGTGTCTCATCGCTCCGCCGACATTTTCTGGTCGATTAGTACCTGCATGCGTGCTTTGTTATCGATGCATAGGTGGAAATTCGCTAGAACGAGCAGCAGGGGTTTCCCACTGAAAGTTTTCGCCTGTCTGTGACAACTCACTGAGGTCTAGGGGTGTTGAACGCACATGGCTAATACGCGGCTCCCCTTTGGACGTTGTTTTAATCAATGATGATTCTTGTTGCTTTGACGCGAAACGAATTCGTGGACCTACTAAGCTTCTTTCTCTGGTTTCCACTTCGTTGGACAAATGACTTGAGCTGCGATGTCTTTGATCTTTACTTTCGGTCAATCTCGCCTGGCTCTGATGAAATGTTTTTGCTTGATCATTTTGAACGTTTTTTGGTATCGCTCCTTTGTTCGTATTAGTTGAGTCCTCAGTGCTATCGTATCCGACAGCACCTGTTTCCTGTTGCAGCATCTGAATCCGACATTTTCGCAATTGTGCTTCCAGGCATAATAACTGCTCGACTGATACAGGCTGCCGCTGCTGTTCGCACTCTTATAGTTGGTTTCGCAACGTCCGCAGAACGGGTTATCAGTTGACTCATCGTTGGCTTTACAGACCTGTACCGTAACGACGGGCTGTTGCCGTGACGACTCACAGGAATCGACATTCTTCTTCTTGTCAGAAACATCGACGCCACTTTGCTGAGTCGTTTGGTTGCTTAGATGTAAAGACCCCGATGGCTGTGCCATGGAAGCCGATCCAGTGGTTGAATGTTTCTCAATCCAGGCCTCGACCTGCTTCTCACGAACTTCGATCTCGTTTACCCGGCTTCTAACGCTGCGATTCTCCGCTTCCTCTTCTATAAGAACTTCCTCCAAGTGGTACAATTCGTTCGAGTGTCTTTTCTGCATTTCGAGCTGCTCTCTTTCCAGTTCAAGTTCCCTTTGCTCAAGCGATTGCTGCTCTGCCAAGCGTTTGCGTTGCAACTCTGCTCGCCGACTGGAGGTAGTTGACCTGACTGAGGGTGGTATGGAAGGTGGATGGCATCTGGGACAAACCCAGTCTCTGCTCGATATGGATTCAGTAACACCAGCACATGTGAAATGCCACCACTGATCGCACTTGTCACAGGCTACGAGGTCATCCGTCACATCTGCATTTTCGCAGGCCATGCAGATGCAGATTTCCGTGCGCGACAAATTCGCCGAGGATTCATGAGGGTAATTTGTAGCCATAAGTATTAAATCTTGAAGATTTGTTAATAAACAAATCCTTCCACACTATTTTCTGATAGCAACTTTATTCAAGCGATACTTCAAGCTGAAAACAATTGAAGGTGTATATCATTTCGTGGCTATTCATATTCAGAACTTACATTTAATAGTGCCTATTGATGACAGAATCTGTATAGAAAGGCTTTGTATCTACCGTGAACAACCTGCTGGGATTATTATAGTGATATAATGTATCTGTAGCATATTTTCGTATCAAAAGCATAACCTACCACCTGGCATTGTATATATTTTCTCAACCATCAAACACGCCTTGAGTAAACCACTAATTTTAATCTTCGTAGGAGCTGGATACCAATTCATTTAGCTGTAGTTTAGAAATAGTTTATAATAGTTTAGATAATTCATTTTACTTTAGTTCAACTTACTTTAAATAAGATTTTAGAGGGAAATTGATAAATTTTTCCTAGCATATTTATCAGCATCAAACGTTCTTCTAACTAATTCAAAGGTAAACATTTGGCCTGTATACATATCGTAAACAACGCATTGCTACATCTGCTAGCGTACCTAGCGTTGATAGAGGGAACTTTTCATACGTTACAGTGAAGGCTCGGTGGACAGTGTTGCCGGTGTCAAAGTCGTGGCAACAGGCGTAATGCCAACATTCCGAGAAGTATTAATCGTTATGAACAGACGTGGCAAAGTTAATGCTTCTACAATTCCGAGAAATGTATCAAAGTCACTGGTGTTGGTTTCTCGTATTTGGAGAAAATCCAAGTGATCCAGGGCTACTGGTTTTGTTTTGCACGGGGAAGGGTTCCGGGAGCATCAAATTTTTGCTCACTGGTTCGATCCGGCAAATGTAACGGAGCCACTGGTGCTGATCTAGGAGGGAGATGCAGATAGAAAAAATATGAATGTCAGTGCAGACCTAACTTTAGTTGTCATGAAATGTCACCGTAAACCTAGCTAAAAATGTTCAACAAACGGGGAGTATTGAGACTGATGATTAGCTTGAAAACTGTAAAAAGCAAAAAAATATATTGAACATTGTCTCCCAATATTTGAAACGATCTTTGTTTAACAAAAAATGCTTGTAGTAATCGAACAGTGAAACTCGTTTAAAATTGGTGTCCATTGTTTAGAGAAAAAGAAAAGATAATTTAGTTACAAGATAAAGATTGTCGCTTCGGTTCCCTTTGATCTGCTGTCCGAAACATGTTGGATTCTTCCTTCATTGACATTTAGCACCCTATCCTCGCCAGCAAAAGATGTTCCGGACAGCGACAATCTTAATTAGAAAATCTTACTCGAAATTGGATTTAACAGTTATCAAAATCATTGCAATTGGGATTCTCAGATCCTTTTCTGGAAACCCAATAATTTATTCTATATATTACATGTAAGATTAATCTGTGGTATCTGTAGGGACGAGAGATTTCTGACGGGAAGCTATTTTGATGCCCTTTGCCCATCGGTCATTGATTTATTTTCTTCGTCGTTTGATTCACATTCTTCAATGTCAACCTAATTCGCAATTACGGTAACAAAATTTGCGTAATTGTGATATTGAAGAGCCGGAAAAGAATTCAGAGGACGAGATTTGAAAAAAATCAATGAAGTGATCTTCGTCCGAATCTGCATCCGCAGTGTAAGCGTGGACGGTTGGAAGAGAATGTTTGCATTGCAGCTTCCGTCTTTTCGCACACTTTTTAAAACATGATTCTTTGAAATGCGCTTGAAAAACGAAAAACGCATTGGCGCACATTAATAATCGAAAGCTGCTACCACGACATTCGTGTTTCATTCATACTGCATATTCAAAAATTTGGCTTGATATCCACATCCGGATTTAGTCCTCAGAATTTAATCAACGAGACACTTCATGTTTAAACTGCCCGCACTCGGAACTTTTTCTTAAACTCGTGTAAGTCACGCACCGGCTTCGAAGAAATCAACGAAAACATCGATGACACGCAAAACGAAAATGGGTGATTTCGCGCGTCGCTTGCTTTGATATGTTTTTCTTACCGATAATTTGCTTGCGTCATGACGTTTTATTTTATTTTCATTTCGTGTGTAGTATCTGGTTCTCCTTCCCAGGTGCTGATTTCTCACAGTTGGAGAAAATGCGAGCGACCCTGGGCTACTGGTTTTTGTTTTGCACGGGAAAGATTTCGCGATTCTATCGCTTGGCGACAGCGATTCTGTCACCGTTGGTATGGAAATGTAAATAGAACATTGCCTGCAGCGACCCAACGAAAGAATCTCGGTGACTAGTTGTCGCCGTCGCAGCGATGAAATCGCTTAGGTCTGGGGGAGCCTTAAAACTACCAGCTAAAAGACTCCCCCAGACCTAAGCGATTCCATCCCCGCGACGGCGACAACTACTCGCCGCGATTCTCCCGTTGGGTCGCTGCAGGCGATGTTCCATAAGGGCAAATGTAATCGCGGAGTAAACGTCAAAACTTATTTCTTTTTGCCTTTCTCGTACACTAAGTGTACGTGAAGGCTATAATATTGCTTCAAAAACAAAATTTTGATAGGAGGCCCGGAGGGCCGATTTTTATATACCGATCGACTTTTTAAAAACATGCAAAATGATCGAAAAAATGTGATCTATTCTCCTAAAGAGCTTTTTTGACCTTTCTAATGTGATTCTTTCAATATATTTTATAATGCACGAGAAAGGCATCATCACTGCTAGGTGGATTAATCTGGGTTTTTACGTATCAATTTGCTGTTTTGTTTCGAGATATGCACAAATGTGTATTTTATTAGTATTTATTAGTAGGCATTCCAATCCATTTCTTGTCTACAAAAACCTGCACATGCCAAATTTTATTCCATTTGCTTTATTAGATCTTGAGTTATGCAGAAATGTCTGTTTCATTTGTAAAAGAACTCCCATTCCGTCCAAAGGAGGAGAAGTCTAAAAACGTAATAGAATAATTTCTTATCTTCAAAAGCCTCCACATTAGACTGGCCCAGCTTAGTATGGAGAGAAAAAAATGTTGTCGAATTCCACGGGGCAGCCCCCAGAATTGTGTCTTAAGGTGAGAAAATCAATCTGTCAAAATTTCAGCTCAATCGCTTGTTGCATAAGCTGGCGCATTTGATTTGAAGTTTGTATGGGGATTTCAGTCAAAATGTATAGGAAAATACACCTCCGTCACTCATTCGTTCTGGAAACTGGTTCTGATTGCTCGATTGACCTCAGAATTGCAAAAACGGCAGTTGGTATGCTACAGAACAATTCCACAGAACATTGTATGATGATTAAATGAACTTTTATATAGTTTTCGACTGATTTATTAGGAGCTGAATTGTGTATTTTTGGATTTATTGGTCGAATCGCATCAGCCGAAACCTATATAAAAGTTCATTTAATCATCATACAATGTTCTGTGGAATTGTTCTGTAGCATACCAACTGCCGTTTTTTGCAATTCTGAGGTCAATCGAGCAATCAGAACCAATTTCCAGAACGAATGAGTGACGGAGGTGTGGCTTTCCTATACATTTTGACTGAAATCCCCATACAAACTTCAAATCAAATGCGCCAGCTTATGCAACAAGCGATTGAGCTGAAATTTTCAGAGATTGATTTTCTCACCCAAAGACACAATCCTGGGGGGTGCCCCGTGGAATTAGACAACTTTTTGTTTCCTGGGCCAGTCTACTCCACATGCCAAAGTCTTGGTTGTGGTCTTGGTTTTGGTATTTATTTTGTTATTAGTGTTGGTCTTGGTTCTTGGTTCTTGGTCTTGGTTCCTGGTCTTGGTTCCTTGTCTTGGTTCATGGTCTTGGTTCTTGGTCTTGGTTTTTGGTCTTGGTTCCTGGTCTTGGTTTCTGGTCTTGGTTCCTGGTATTGGTTCTTGGTCTTGGTTCCTGGTTTTGGTTCTTGGTCTTGGTTCTTGGGCTTGGTTCCTGGTCTTGATTCCTGGTCTTGGTTCTTGGTCTTGGTTCATGGTCTTGGTTCTTGGTCTTGGTTCCTGGTCTTGATTCCTGGTCTTGGTTCTTGGTCTTGGTTCCTGGTCTTGGTTCTTGGTCTTGGTTCTTGGTCTTGGTTCCTGGTCTTGGTTCTTGGTCTTGGTTCCTGGTTTTGGTTCTTGTTCTTGGTTCTTGGTCTTGGTTCCTGGTTTTGGTTCTGGGTCTTGGTTCTTGGTCTTGGTTCTTGGTCTTGGTTCCTGGTCTTGGTTCTTGGTCTTGGTTCTTGGTCTTGGTTCCTGGTCTTGGTTCTTGGTCTTGGTTCTTGGTCTTGGTTCCTGGTCTTGGTTCCTGGTCTTGGTTCTTGGTCTTGGTTCCTGGTTTTGGTTCTGGGTCTTGGTTCTTGGTCTTGGTTCTTGGTCTTGGTTCCTGGTCTTGATTCCTGGTCTTGGTTCTTGGTCTTGGTTCCTGGTCTTGGTTCCTGGTCTTGGTTCCTGGTCTTGGTTCTTGGTCTTGGTTCCTGGTTTTGGTTCCTGGTCTTGGTTCCTGGTCTTGGTTCCTGGTCTTGGTTCTTGGTCTTGGTTCCTGGTTTTAGTTCCTGGTTTTGGTTCCTGGTCTTGGTTATTGGTCTTGGTTCTTGGTCCTAGTACTTGGTCTTGGTTTTTGGTCTTGGTTCTTGGTCCTAGTACTTGGTCTTGGTTTTTGGTCTTGGTTCTTGGTTTTGTTTGTCTTGTTCTTGTTTCGTCTCTCCTACTGAATTGCACTTCCTGCAGCGGTCCTCCACGTTTTCGTGCAATATATAGTGCCGATAGTTCTTCGTCGCAATTACCCGGTCCTGGATGGCTACCATGACCAGCCACGTATTCGACGCCGCTTTGTCGATATATTCCAGCTTCAGTTGATGGGGGTGCGTCCCATGCAACTCCTACTGCTTCCACGATGCGATCATCTCGTCGACAGATTTGATGTCGCAGTTCAGCTGATAGTCCGCCAGATGCAGGGTACTGAATCCGTGATCAGCTTCACACACAGCGCAATAGATTTCGTGGCGGTTCTGGCTTTCCATGAAGTATCTTCGCAACTGCAGGATCTTGGAAAGACATAGTCTTTGAATATCGATGACGCCTTTTCCTCCTACTGTTCGTGGCAGGATGTCTCTCTCAATGGACGATTTTGGGTGGAGCATGCGATGCTCAGTGAACGCCACTCGTACTGCTCGTTCTAACGCCTCCAAGTCAGTCTTGGTGAACTTCACCACCCCGAAACTATATGTCAACAAGGAAACGGCAAACGTGTTTATCGCCTTCACCTTGTTGCTGGCCGACAAAAGGCTCTTCAAAATACCGTTGACACGACCCAAGAACTTTTCCTACAGCTCTTTCTTAAACATCATATGGCGAATTTCTTTCAGTTGCAGGAAGCCTAGGAACTTGTACGTTTCGCCTTCAACCATGTTTCGAATCTCCTCCTGTTCGTTGACGCGGAAACTGTCGGCATCCACCAGGTAACCCCGGTGTAGATGTATGGATCGACATTTATCGATACCAAACTCCATCCGGATGTCGTTGCTGAATACCGTTACAAGCCGCAGAAATTGATGCAGCTTCTCCACAGATTCCGCAAACAGCTTCAAGTCGTCCATGACCAAGGTGTGGGTAATG
>NW_026941752.1:0-15086 GCF_024139115.2 Armigeres subalbatus
CAGGAATTCGTCCGAATTTCCACCAGGAATTTCTTCGAAGCTCCAATTGCGGAAATTCTTCGGAAGTCGCAAAATTCCTGGAGGATCTCTGAAAGTTCCAAAAGAATTCTTGAATTCACGAAGTAACTTCTGCAGAAATCCCTGCATGAACTTCTGGAGGAAACCCCAGGAGAAACTTCCGAAGGAATTCCCAGGAACTTCCAAGAAGAATTACCGGTAGAACTTCCGAAGGAATTCCTGGTGGAACTTAGGAAGGAATTCCTGGCGGAACTTCCGAAAGAATTCCTGGTGGAATTTCCGAAGGAATTCCCAGAACTTAGGAAGCGAAATTCCCGGTGGAACTTCCTGGAGCACCTTCTGGAAAATTCCCTGAAAGAACTTCCGAAGAAATTCCTGGAGGTACTCTGAAGGAATTCCAAAGGAACTTCCGATGGAAACTTGGAGGAACTTTCTGCTGAATTTCTGGAGTAACTTGCTAAGGAATTCCTTGAGGAACTTCCAATGGAATTCCTGGAGGAACTCCCCGGAGAAATTCCTGCTGGAACTTCCGGAGGAATTCCTGGTGAACTTCCGGAGGAATCTCCTGGAGCAACTTCCAGAGGAATTCCTGGAGGAACTTCCGGAGAAATTCCTGGAGGAACCTCTGGAGAAATTCCTTTGAGGAACTTCCTGGAAGAATTCCTGGAGGAACTTCCGGAGGAATTCCTGGAGGAACTTCCTGGAAGAACTTCCTGGAGGAACTTCCGGAGAAATTCCTGGAGGAACTTCCGGAAGAATTCTTGGAGGAACTTCCGGAGGAATTCCTGGAGGAACTTCCTGGAAGAACTTCCTGGAGGAACTTCCCCGGAGGAATCCCTGGAGGAACTTCCCGGAGGTATTCCTTGGAGGAGTTTCCGGAGTGAATTCCTGGAGGAACCTCCTGGAGGAACTTCTTAAGGAGTTCCTCGAGGAACTTCCGGAGAATTCCTGGAGGAACTCCTTGGAGTGAATTTATGGAGGAACTTCAAGTGAATTCTTCAAGAAACTTTCCAAGGAATTCCTGAAGCAACTTCCGGGAAATTCCTGGAGGAACTTCGAGGGAAATTCTTGTAGGAACATCCGGATGAATTCCTGGAGGAACTTCCGGAAGAATTCATGGCGGAACTTCTCGAGGGATTTATGTAGGAACTTCCGTAGGGTTTCCTGGAAGAACTTCCGGATGAATTCCTGGAGGAACTTCTAGGATTTCCTGGAGGAACTTCCGAACGAATTCCTCGAGGAATTTCCGAATGAATTGCTGGAGGAAATTTCCGAAGGAATTTCTGAAGGAACTTCCGGAGGAACTTTGGCAGAAAATCTTGGAGAATGATCCGGAGGACTTCCTGAAAGAACTTCCGGAGGAATCCCTGGAGGGACTTTCAGAGGAATTCCTGGAGGAACTTTATAATATTTCCTAGAGGAACTTCCGAATGAATTCCTGGAGGAATTTCCGAATGAATCCCTGAGGGATTTCCGATGGAATTTCTGAAGGATCCTTCCGGAGGAACTTCGGCAGAAGTTCTTGGAGGATTTTCCGAGCATTTTTGAAAGAACTTCCGGAGGAATTCCTGGAGGAACTTCCGGAGGAATTCCTGGAGGAACTTCCGGAGGAATTCCAGGAGGAACTTCTGGAGGAATTCCTGTAGGAACTTCCGGAGGAATTCCTGGAGGAACTTCCGGAGAAATTCTTCGAGGAATTCCTGGAGAAACTTCTAGAGGAATTCTTGGAGTATTTTCCGGAGAAATTCCTGAAATTTGTATCAGAGCAGTTTCAAATTCAATCAGAATACATTGAGCTCCTGATGTGTTTTCATGATGTTTGAGCAGCCCACTTCCTCCATGTTTTCACCCCTGAATCTGGGTCTCAGTTGAAATTCTTCTTAGAAAGTCAATTTCAAATTCAAACAGAGTTCTTTGAGATGCTGATGTAAGTTTAAGGAAGTTTGAGCAGTCGCATGCCCACTGCCCAGTTTTACTTTCTATTGGTGATATGGCCTTTGCTCTCCCCATTTGGACCCCTGAAGCCAGCCCTGGTCAAAATTTGGGGAAGACAATTTGAAGTTCGAGCAGAATTCTTTGAGCTCCTGATGTGTTTTCATGAAGTTTGAGCAGCTCGCATGCCCTGTTTCCATTGCAATTGGGTGTATGGCCCCTGCCCTACCCATTTTCACTCCTAAATCCGGCCCTGGTTGAAATTTAACAAGATCAATTTCCATTTGAAACAGATTTTCTTTGAGATCTCTGATGTGTTTCCATGCAGGTTTGAGCAGTCGTACGCCTATTCCCATTGCTTTTGGTGACATGTACTTTGCTCTTTCCCTTTTTTTTAACTCTTAAAGCCGGTCTTGGTCAAAATTTCTGAAGGTCAATTTTAAATTCAAACAGAGTTCTTTGTGCTCCTGATGTGTTTTCATGAAGTTTGAGCAGTCGTGATGCTCCAGTTTCATTGCACTAGAATATGGTCTTGCTCTCCCCATTTTCACTCCTAAATCCGGCCCTTGGCTGAAATTTCAGAAGGTCAATTTCAAGTTCAAACAGAGTTCTTTGAGCTCCTGATATGTTTTTGTGAAGCTTGAGCTGTCGCATGCCCTGTTTCATTGCAATTGGTGATATGGGCCCTGCTCTCCCCATTTTCACTCCTAAATCTGGCCCTGGTTGAAATTTCAGAAGATCAATTCAAATTCAAACAGAGTTCTTTGTGCTCCTGATGTGTTTTCATGAAGTTTGAGCAGTCGCATGCCCAGTTCCATTGCTTTTGGTGATATGACCCTTTGTCTTCCCATTTAACGTCCGAAGCTGTCTCTGGTCAAAATTACAGAAGGACAATTTCAAATTCAAACAGAGTTCTTTTGAGCTCCTGATGTGTTTTCAGTTGAAGTTTGAGCAGTGAAATGTACGCCTAGTTTTATTGTGGTAATTGGTGATATAATTCTGGTCACCCCTGTTTCGACCCCTAAATCCGGCCCTGAGCAGAATTTCAGAATGTCAATTTCGTTCTTTGAAAAATTAAATATATAAAACTCCTGATTTGTAAAATTTGTGCAGCCGCATGCTTCATGCAAATTTCATTGTAATTGAATTTTTAGCCCATACTCTACCATTGTAAATTTAATCGCGTGCCCTGAATTCAGCTAATCCCGTCTACTCAAATGGTGAAAACATCGGAATCGACTAAAAATCTTTACAAATATCTTTTTTGGGTTGGTTTTGATGGGTGATTTGATAAATTTTGGGTACGAACACGTCCAGAATATTTAAGAGATGTTTGAATTATAGAAAAAAACACCCTCATGCACACTTATTTTTAGCAATAACTCGGACTTTGAATAAAAAATTTTTATTTGAAAATGCATTAGAGCAAAAATATAGCTATTCCTATTGAGCAATAAAAACGAAACCGCGAGGAATTCCAAGACGATCAGGTGCTGAATGCGGAGCCGTTATTTGAAAAAAATCCGTTCGTCCCCTGGTCTTAGAGGGTTAAATTTGGCTTCTCTAAAGAGATGGTAAAATGACAGTTTGAATCCCGGGGCGGTCGCAGTGTCGACAGGGTTCAATTTGCTGGCACTCATCCGGCGTGATGATAGTGGATTGAGCGCCTGTCTGAATCCATGAGGGCGGGGCACAGTAGCATTTTGAGTTTAATTAGTTTTTTTAATGGAGATAGTAGAATGAGCGCCTGTTTGAATCCTTGGAGGCAACCGTAGTAAATGATATGTGAACAATTTGGCTAAACAGGGGGGTCCCAGTAGTTATTGCTACACATTCGCCTCTTATGTTTAATGTTGGTGGGTCTGATTCCCAGCCCCTCCACCAAAACCCCGGCCAGTCGTCAGAAGGGCAGTCCGTACGGTGGCGTTTTTGGGGAACGCGCCTCGCACCGACACGGCTGCCTGATGACGAACTGACAAAACTGTTCTTCTCGGAGGCATTCCTCCAACGTTCTTCGATTAATGCAAATCAAACAAATCTACAATCACTGGATTCAATTAATGGACAAATGAAGCAATGGACTCAATGATGATATGGATCATAAACGAACAATAATAACGAATTCTGGACATCTAAAAATAGATACTGTGAGGACTCTGTACAGCAGAGTACCAAAGAGTGGGATCACGGCACAGTAGCGGTTAAGAAACACAGAGTGCCCAACGCAATAAACACATGAATAAAAAAAAATTGGTTCAACTTATGTGTTGGTAGTGGATTGAGCGCATTCCAGTCAATGGAGGCGGGCGCAGTGTGTCGGGATGCATCAATTTGGTTGCACTTATGTGGATGATAGTGGACTGAGTGCCCACCTGAGTCTGGCGAGGGTGGGCATGGTGCAGTATTTTGAGTTCGGTTCTGGTTTCTCAAAGGAGATACAGTCGCGATTCGGGTTGGTTAGGCCAACACCTCGGCCCAAACTAACGAATTCTGTTTTTAGCTGGGCCAACTGACAGCCATTTAATGATGTGTATTTTAACTTGAACATCACAAATGATGTCCATTGACGCCCAAACCCGTTTTCTTCCGTGGTTACATTGAATTTTGACGTACGGTTGCTTTTTAGTTGGGCCATGGCCCAACCAGCGGAGGCTAATCTAAAAAGTGACCTAAGTATTGGCAACCCCAACCAGCGAATCCTGACTGTAGTAGAATGAGCGCTCGTTTGAATCAACTTGGGGCGGTCGCAGTGTCGATTGGAGATCAATTTGGTCGTACTGCTCGTCTGAGTCCATGCGAGGGCGGGCACAGTAGCATTTTGAGTCTAATTCGGTTTCTCTTAGAAGATAGTGGAATGATGCTCGTTTGAATCTTTTTAGCGGTCGCAGTGTCGATATGTGTTCAATTTATGAATTTTCAAATGTGCAATAGTGGATTTGCTTCCGTCTTGAGTCAACGAGGCAAGGCGCAGTGTCGATATGAGTTCAATTTGGCTCCACTTATGCGTGGATGATAGTGGATTGAGTGCCCGTCTGAGTCCAAGGAGGGCGGGCACAGTAGCATTTTTAAGTTCAATTATGTTTCTCTAAGGCGAAAGTAGAATGAGCGCTCGTTTGAATCTATGGGGTAATGCAGTGCCGATGTGAGATCAATTCATTTATTTTAATAAACTCTAAAATTTATTTCTTTAGTTTAGCAATCGTACACTACTTTTTAATAGCATTTACTAACCGTCTCATAGTTTTGTTCCGTTAAATAAATATAAGTAGATTGTTAGAAACCCGGAGAAAATTTAGAAAAAAGTGATATTGTAAAAGACTTCAGCTATTAGCAGCAGGACTTTGCGATTTCGTAAGAAATCAGCAGAAGTTGGGAAAATCATATTTGAAAAGAATTCTGCATTTCTAATTGAATATTAAAAGGTTTTCTGGACTTGAAGATGCAAAAGTTGAAAGTTTAATCATACATCGTGTCAATGGTAACAGAATCCAGAATTCAGTATTAAAACATTTTCACTTGGTTGAAATCAACAAAAAATATGTGAAGTGTGATAGTAATGGTTGTTCACAAGAAAACAAATGGAGGACATATAGGAGGAGGGGGTCAAAATCTACAAAAAAATGTGGATTGCTCAAAGGTATATGAGTAGAGATATAAGCTACTGAACTAAGTCTTACATAAAAGTAATTTATTTTTTGATTAAAAAGTTATGAAAATTTTCAATGGAATTAAGTGTGGATGTATCTAGTACAAGTAAGCATGCGTATATTTTCTATATGTCTTCCAAAAAAAAAACACAACTTCCATCGTGGTATACATAGTAGATTCCCCAGATAATTCTCATTGCCCCATGGTTAAATTCATCTACCCAAAATGAAGTCTTAAACAAGTCAAAATTAAGTTCATTCCCTAAATTAAGTTAATTCCCTATCGTTGCTGGGGAAGGCCAAATTTTTGTCGATTGGGTCAGCCTGAGCTTTAGTATTTGATTTTAGTATTTGATTTTGCGTTCGATCATGTGTAGAAAAGTATCTGAATTCTAAGTTGTTTCCAATTAATGAAAGGTTTGAATAGGTCTTGTAAAACCCAAGTTTTGATATAAACCTTTTCAACCTAATTTTTAATTTCATCGAACTGCTATCGTTAGGTGGTTTACTTTTTTCTGTTTCTGACATCATCGGGTGGAATGAGACAACCAAAACAACTCCAAAATTAGGTTGTTTGATCGATCCGTGTATAATAAATCCATATTTCATCATATTGCTTTTGGAAATGTTAATTTAAAATCAACAAATCTATTAACAAGAAAGCAAAACCTTTTTTTGTTTCTTTTTTTTATTTTGAATCTTTTATTAAGTATACATTCTATCTTAGGCTAGCTCGACTCATTAAATCTTTCCTAAATTCAATTACATGTACAAAAGTGAAATAGTACTGCCTATGATATCGTCATGTTTGGATGTAATAAACTTTCAAAATTTCCAGCTTAATTTAACTTATTTTCGCATTTACTACGGTAATTCAATCGTTGTAACATCGATAAGTTGCATGTCCTCAAAACCTCATTTAAGCTTTACGGGTAAATTGTTTAAGATTTGCGACATTTGTCTTCAAGTAATTCCAAATACTTCAACTATAAAATCATGGGTGATTAAGCACCCAACATTTTATAATAAATATTCAAAAATATAAAGTTTATTTTAATCATCGTACAATGTTCTGTGAAATTGAAATTCTGTAACATACCAACAATCGAGTTGCAGATCAGGAACCAATTTCCAAATCGAATGTCGAATGTCGTAGGTGTATTTTCATATAAATTTTGACTCAAAGTTCTATAAAAACATCTAATCAAATGCGCAGCTTATGTTAAGCAAGCGATTGAGCTGAAATTTTGAGGGATTGATATTCTCACCATAAGACAATAATCCAAGGAAGTGGAATTGGACAACTTTTTGTTTCCTGGGTGAGTCTACTGGATATACCTTGCGTGGGCGCGGCGTTCATAGTGACTTGAGCGCTTGCTAGAGCCTCCAAGGATGGCAAAACACAGCACGAGTTTGAGTCTAAATATACAGAATTGAGACGTTCATAGTGACTTGAGCGCTCGCTGTGAGTCCTGCTGAGAGCGGACACATCAAGTGAATTTAAGTACAAAATTGTTACTTTGAGACGTTCATAGAATTCACACCTAATTTGGTATAACGACTTATCTTGCTTTTGTAAATAAAGACCTAAACGTCGATTTGAATAAATCTGATGGAAACCCACGCTAAGTATTACCATCTATACAGCTGTAAGTGAAGGCTTCGGGCTACCTGTTATGGTGCTGGTTTGCGTGGGAGCAGCGATGTTAGATTGCTTCAACATCAATTCCGTAGATTCACCCAAAAATTTTGGCTGTCACCATATTGGCGCTTTGATGTTGCATGAAGGAAGAAGAAGCAGCAGTGATGATAATCGGAAAAAAGCATACGGGAAAGCATACGAAAAAGATTTTAAAACTCTTCTCAAAAATTCTAAATGGAATTTAATTATAACGGTAGGCAGTACGGGTTTGGACTTTTCTTATACTGTGTATTAGGTGTAATATCACAAAATAAAATTCAGAATATGTAGAAATTATCAGGTTTATCAAGAAATATTGTGTTTTATTATGTTTTCACTTAGGAGCACGTTGAACCAAGCAGTTATGTGACCCGAGATTTAGTCACAATCAAATTGCCATGCAAAATTCATTTTTGTTTGGCTTGTGCTGCTCGGGAAAACATCACACGACAGATCTCTAACTTTTCTCAATGCATAGGAAATATCAACTCAACCGTCCAAAATTTATAGTTACTGGTATTATATATTCTTAACCACAGACAAACGTCGCACAATTACTTTACTAACCCACCTTGTTGTTGTTGCTGCACGAAATGAAGTTTGAGTACAAATGTCAACAACAGAAGGCGCTGAGTGTGGAGATGTCAAATACAAAGATATACGATGCGTGGCCTCTGGTTGTGAAATTACCGTCATCAGTTCAATTTGAAACGACCGTTGAGCACATGGTCCATAGGAATTTACATCAGTGTTACGTCCTTTGGTTTGTCTGTGTCCTAATTTTCATGGAAAAACCAAATAGAAATAGAGATTCCAAGGTATAGTGCCGCTTGCTACACACATTTCCACATTATCTGCCATAATGGAAGTTGTTATACATTTTATTTGACAGTAACTGTTTCCAACGCTGATGCTACTCTGTATTTTGACGTTGATTGAGCTCTGTTGAAAATTTCATCATAGAATCAGTTTAATATTTAGCGTGGACTTCCTTTATTTTTCACATTTCAAACTTATTGATTTCTTTAGCGCTGGTGGTGCCATAAGTTGTATTAATGTTGGTTCATCAACAATTTTGACGTACAGAGTTCATTCATAATTTGGCGTCCAGCATAAGAAACTATAACTAATCCAGTATAGAAGTGAAACAAAACCCTCATTTTGACATACCTGAAATTAAGATTGCAAACAAGAAAATACTCAAAATATCAGGATTACAATCCATCCAGAGTTCCTCCAGAAAACCCTCGAAAATAATCTTGAAATAATCATTCTGGTGTTATTTCGTAAATTTATCCAGAAATTCTTTGGAATTTGCCTCCAGGAATTAATTCGGTAAGTCATCCAAAACATTCTTCAGGCATACCTTCATTTTTTTGGAATTCAATCAGAAATCCTCAAAATATTCCAGTATCAAAACCTATTCAAGAATTCATTTTAAATTCCAACAGGACTTGCTTTTGAGGAAATCCTTCGCAAATAAATTCAGAAACTTCTTCGGAACTCTCCTAGGAATTATTTGCTTTCGAACTTCCACTAACTTCCCACAAATTCTTAAGCGGAAATTTCTATAGGACAACCTTAGTAAGTTCCGTATAGAATTCTTCCGGAAATTTGTTCAGAAATTCTTCTAAGGATTATTAAGGAAATTCCTCCAGAAATTCCTTTGTATAATATTTCCAGAAATATCTACAGGAATTAATTCAGAAATTATTTTATTATTTTTTATGGCAATCGCTACGAATGGAAAATTCCATTTATTCAGAAGTTTATCCAGTAGTTCATTTGGAATTTCATCTAGAAAATTCTAGGATTTGAAGCTCTAAGGAATATCCGGAACGAGTTACAAAAGCGAATTTCCAAAGTTTTTGGCGTAGAAAAATGTTCGACATTCAAAAGTCTTGAGAAGAATTTTCAGAGGATTTCCTGTAGAAACTTTCAAGAAATTTCTGGAGAAATTTACTTCGAATCCTTTCGAAAGGTATTCCTTGAAAATGTGCAATTACCGGTGGATTCTTTTTGAAAATATTCTGGAACTCTTTGGAGGAGCTCCTGAAAGTATTTTCGGAGGAGTTTACAAATGAATTATTGAAGGATTTTCCGAAGTATAACTTGAGTGGATTTTCGAAAAGTATTCCTCCCAGTTGGAAATTTCCTGAGAGAATTGCTAGTGAAGGAATTTCCGAAGGAGTTTTAAAAATAATTCCTTTAGTGAACTACTGAGATGAATACTGAAGAGAAATTTTTCGAAGGAATTTATATTGAACAGTCAAATGGGAATTTTTCTCCAGGATTTATAGTAAAGATTAAGGACGAAAATCAGGAACAATTTTCATGTAAGGCAAACAAATTTGAGGAAAAAATATTCAATATTAGTGGGTTGCAACTTTTTGGGATTGTTGTCCCAGTTGAACTCCGCCAGTATAAGTTTTTCAAGTAACGGTATATATGTAATAAAATGTTTTAATCAATGTTTGAGCTGTGTTATGAATTCGTGCAGTCAACAATCCAGGACGACTGGAGTTTGCTTTGAACCCTTTGAAATTTAATTTCACGTTTATGGCGGCATACTCTAATTATTCTACTCTCTATGTTGGAAAAGTTTCGGGCAGTTCAGCGAATGTAGTCCTTCGAGCCGGATTTATTGGGAAACCATATGGTCTCGAAGGACTTCAAATGTTAGAGTAGCTGAAGCTTACCTTCAATGAAGCTTTCTTTCATCTCCACCTCTTCCTTTCCTGACTTCCCAACTGGTCGAAAGGTGGATCTCTAAATTCCACAAAGATTTTGGCAAATAAAGCTTCCATGGATCATACACATAAAGAATTATTTTCTTAATGTGATTATTTTCTGGATTTTATAGTGTGTAATCTCGGTCAATGATCGACCAGAAAATTCAAAAGATTGCTTCCATCATCTACCCGGTATCAGTGAAATTGATTTTTCTTCAACTCTGATACTCTTCCTTTCTCTTCAAATGGAAGCAAGACAGAAGTTTGAATAATTATTATTATCTCCCCTTGACCTTTCTGGAGATCCAATAGGACTTTTTTCTTCTAAATAGAAACCTCATACCTATACTTTCAGGAACTTGTAGATATTGTTTACTCAACTTGATCTAAATTTGAAACCAGATCAATTGAAACTAAAAGTGTGCTAGTAAAAAATCGCGTAGATTTCCGCAGAAATTTTCCAAATTTCCGTAGTTTTTTATCTACGGATCCGTAGATCCGTAGAAAGCACTCAATTCCGTAGATCTACGGAAATTTCCGTAGATCTGGCATCGCTGCGTGGGATTTACAAAACCAGATAGGGTGGGTGTACCAATTGTCGTCATACATAAGAACAACTATTTTTTTAAAAATAAGTAAAAAAGGCACAGTAATGGGTGCACTTTATATATCAAGCGAAAGGTTTTACTTCCTGCTACTTAGGAACAGCTGTGAAAACCACAATAAAAATTTGTTATAATCATCAAAATTGATTAATCTTATTATTATATAGCCAGAGAACGGTAATGCACCAGTTGTGGCACTATTCTTAATAAGTTGGTTCCTTTTTGGCAAATCCCATTGTTTTCTTATGGGACTGGCCAAATAGGGATCCATTTAAGTGCGATAACTGGCGGTGCAAAAATCCATGTCAAAAATGTAACAAAATCAATTTTTTACAATTATGCTTAACGCTTGTTTTGGAGAGATCAAAGGTTTTATCGTATCATATGAATACATGCTTTATCGATATGAACTTGGTTTCGCGGTGAGATTTGATCATGGCCATTTGGCATATAAAATAACTAGTGCGACAACTGGTGCTATAGCCACAATCTGGTACATCTTAGCCTAAGTCGTTTTGAAAATTTGTTATTAGGAATTGAGGCTCCCTCAGGAGTCCCATATAAGGGCGGAACAGCATTATTACTCTGATTCGTTTCATAGTGATTTGAGCGCTTATCAGAGTCCCATGAGGGCGAAACACAGCATAAGTTTGAGCTCTAAATCTGCTGCACTGAGACGTTCAGTAGTGAATTTGTTTGCCTTAGAGAGTCCCATAAGGCAACAACAACATGAATTTGAGAACGAGATTGCTTACTCTGAGACGTTTATAGAGAATTGAGCGCTCGCCGTTAGAGCCCTGCTGAGGGCGCATACATCATGGAGTTTGAGTTCAAAACTGTTGCCTTGAGACGTTCATAGTGTCTTGAGCCCTCGCTGAGAGCCCCAGTATGAGGCATGATTCTGATTTGATTTGATAACAGTTTGGTTACTCAGTTGTTAGAAGTTACTAGGTTTGCCCTTAGTTGCTCATGGGGCTCTCCCAGCTGTCGCGGTAAGAACGCGCGGCTACAATTTCTGCAAGACCATTGTTGAGGGTGGCACAGGTGTCTGATTCCCGGTGCCGGTCCTAGTACTTTTCAGATTAGAAATTGTATCGACTTCCCGTGGGCATAAAAGTATCATCGTGTTAGCTCTCATGATATAAGTGAATGCAAAAATGGTAACTCTGGCATAGAAACCTCGCAGTTATTAACTTTGGAAGTGCTTAAAGAAACACTAAGTCTTGAGGCGGCTCTGTCCCAGTGTGGGGATGTAATGCCAATAAGAAGAAGAAGAAGGTGCCTATGAAGTTAAATGAGTGATCGTCTATGTCCCATGTGGGTGGGACATGAATTTGATTTTAGTACACCATGTCGGGTTGCTCTACAGAGGCTTATAGTGAATCGAGCGATCATCTGAGTCCTTCCATGAAGGTGGACACAGATTCAGATTTGAGACAATTTTGATTACTCTGAGCCTGATGTGTTTCATTGTGAAATGAGTGATCATCTGAGTCCGCTTGAGTGGGCGGTCATAGATTTGATCGCATTACTCTGAGGCTCTTCATAGTAAGTTGAGTTTTGTAGTGCGGACATAGAATCAATTTTCTAGTACAATATGTTTTGATTCGAGGTAGCATCCATAATGAGCTCAGCGGAACGTCTGAAACCCAAGTAGGCTTAGACACAGATTCTGATTTGAGTACATTACATGGTTACTCTGGGGAACCCCTTCAGCTTGTGAGTTTGTGCGTATTCTTCCAGTGAGTCATGTGAGGCGGCCTTAGTAGCAAATTGAGAACAATTCTAATTTTGATCTAAGGCATTTCCAATAAGTAATAGTTTAGTTTTGGTTGATTTGATGAACATTTAAAATTGAAGTTCGAATCCGATACACATTAGTGAGCTTTTCATTTACCGTGACACATCACGATAACAGAATTTGTCTTGGCTTGAACAACGGGACAGCCAAGGGAATTTGAACTCCATGCCCATCTCGCCTATTAGGCGCAATGTAGCCTGTGTATGTGTAGGAGATTGGCCGGTTGAAGAACAACAATGCCTCTGGAGTTGACCAACTACCAGGAGAGCTATTTGAACACGGTGGTGAGGCACTGGCTAGAAGTGCTGCACTGGGTCATTACCAAGATTTGGGAGGAGTGTTTTGCCGCAGGAGTGGATGGATGGTGTCGTGTGTCCCATCTACAAAAAAGGGCGATAAAGCTTTTTATTGTAGCAGCAACTACTGTGCAGTCACACATTACTGAACGCAACCTACAAGGTACTCTCCCAATTTTGTATGCCGCCGACTAACAAAAGAGTTCGATGGGGTAGTACCAGGTGGGAATTATGGGTGAACGTTTCTACCACAGACCAGGTGTTCTCGTCACATCAGAGTGCATTGCAGAAATGCCGCGAATCATAAACGTGCGTCAGCACACATCATCTATGTACTCATCGACTTCTAAAGCTGCATATGATACAATCGATCGGGGACCAGTTATGGCAGCTAATGCACGAAAACACGGATTTCCGGATAAACTGACGCCAGGCTTGTTCCAAAGCAACAATGGATCCGAGTGATGTGCGTGGTTCGAGTTTCAAGTGGCATTCTCGGAGTCCCTTACATGCAAGGTGATGGTCTTTCGTGTCTGCTATCTTAACATCGCCTTTGCAAGGAGTAATACGAAGAGCAGGGATTAGCACGAGGTGGTGCAATTTTCAATAAGTCTGTCCAGCTATTTGGCTTCGCCGATGTCACTGATATTATGGCACGTTACTTTAAGAAGATGGAGGGGCCCTGCTTAAGCCACCCACCGCGAGTTTTCATCGGTGGTGACGAAATCGCGGTGGTAGAAGAATTTGTGTACTTGGGCTTACTGGTGACTGCCGAAAATGATACTAACTATAAATCGAACATATTTTGGAATCCACAAGACGCTACGATCGAATAAAGTTCGCCGCCGTACCAAACTGGCTAAATCCCTACAAGGTACCACATTTAGACCGGTAGTCCTCTGCGGACACGAGACCTGGACGATGCGTTCGTGGAGGACAAAACGCGCACTGAGAGTTTACGAAAAGGAAAGTGCTGCGTACCATCTGTAATGGTGGGTGGATGGAAGACGGCATCGTGGAGGAGGTGAATGAACCTGAGTTGCACTCAGCTGCTGGGAGATCCATCCATCGCTCATACACTGCGAAAATCTAACGACTGCGGTGGGCCAGGTACGGTAGGCAGCCAACTTCAGACCCAGTAATCCGGGTTTAAATGGTTCTCGACAACGATCCTACGGGCAAAAGAAGGCGAGATGCGCAGCGGGCAAGGTGCATCGATCGGGTTGAAGATAGCTTGTGGACCCTTTGTGGACTGCGTGGTTGGCGACGTGTAGCCATGGATCGGGTCGAATGGAGAAGACTCTTATATACCGCACAGGCCACTTCGGCCTTAGTTTCAATAAATAAATAAATAATAATTGGAGGGAGTAATACGATAGGCAGGGATTGGACACGAGTGGCTACGATTTTTCTACGAAGTTCTTCTTCTTCTTATTATTGGCATTATAATCCTTTCACACTGGGACATAGGCCGCCTCGCAGCTTGATTGTCATCATTAAGCACTTCCACAGTTATCAACCGTGCAAGGGTTTCTAAGCCAATTTACCATTTCTGCATTCGTATATCATTGAGGCTAACACGATGATACTCTTTAATGCCCAGGGGAAGTCGAGACAATTTCCAATCCGAAAATTGCCTAGACCAGCACCGGGAATCGAACCCAACCACCCTCAGCATGGTCTTGCTTTGTAGCCGCGCGTCTTTCCGCACGGCTAAGGAGGGCCCCCAAGTCCGAAGTCCATCCAGTTATTTGGTTTCGCCGACGACATTGATATTGTGGCACGTAACTTCGAGAAGATGGAGGAAGCCTACATCAGACTGAAAAGCGAAGCTAAACGGATTGGACTTGTCGAAAACGAAGTACATGGTAGGAAGAGGCTCAAAAGAGGGCAACGTAAGCCACCCACCACGAGTTTGTATTGGTGATGACGAAATCGAGGTGGTAGAAGAATTCGTGTACTTGGGCTCACTGATGACCTCCGATAACGATACCAGCAGAGAAATTCGGAGACGCATCATGGCAGAAAATCGATCGTATTTTGGAATCCGCAAAACGCTCCGATTGAATAGAGTTCGACGGGCACAAGAAGGTGAGGTGGAGAACGATTTGCGGACTCTCCGCAGTCTGCGTGGCTGGCGACGTGCAGTCATGGACCGAGCTGAATGGAAAAGATTGTATTGCACAGGCCACTTCGGCTTAGTCTGGTAATAAATAAATAATAAATAACCCTTTTTGGCATTTGTACGACCGCGTTTTACTTAAGAATAGACTGCCCAATTTTTGATAGTTCATATTAGTTTCCTTTTTCTATTTGCGAGGAAACTTGAAAAATTTGAACATCAAAATCCGATCTCTTCAATGAAATTTTTTTT
>NW_026941753.1:0-19583 GCF_024139115.2 Armigeres subalbatus
TTGGATGTCGTCGTACCTTCAGAGGAATGACCTTGCTCCAGGAGGAAGTCAATCAAACTACTCTAGAACTAAGAGAAGGATAACAATTTATTTCGTCCGTCTGGTTCCATCTCGCATACTGTTCAGGGGCGTTGCTTTTCGTGTCTGCTGGCAAGAATGTCATTTCACCCAATGACAATCACCGGCTTATAAATGCTTGGGTACGAGATGAAGGAATCGACAGATGGAGAAAATGAAGGTACTTTCCGGGTAGAAAACTTTTAAAAAGTCATCAACTTTACGAGAACTTCATCTTCAGTATCTTCTAATAAACAATTTTCATTTCAAGAATTTGATAATCCCAATAACCTGAAAGCCCAATCATTGAGAATTAAGAAAAAACGACGAGCAATCCTTCGACAATTCCGCAATCATCATCAATTCGATCCAAAAGAGCACGCGACCATCGCAGACGACGATGGCCACAAAGACGCTTTGTCGCAAACGATACCAACGATGAAGTATCCTCATTTGGCCTGTTAGCGCCGCCACTTCTAGCAGCGAGAGAGATACAATTTATTAAGATGTTCAGCAGTTTACCTCTGCTGTGGTATAGACGACGATTCACTTTCAATTGAATCCAATTTTGCGGCAGCTGTCCTCCGTTTTTTTTTTTTTGCATTTCGAATTTAGCTCGACAACCGACTCGACCCATTTCAAATATGGACCAAATCAACGCCAAAGACCGACCACCACCGCCTGCTGCCGTTTACCATTAGCGACGCGTAGTAGGCGGTGATGTCAAATCGAACCCGAGAGAGCGCACGAATGTTGCTTCAGAACTTCGACTGTGACTACGATGGTAGCGAATTTTGAGTGAGTAGTGGGCGTTGCGTAAATTTAAAGGTTGAATAAATTTGAAGGATTAATGATGTCTGTTCACGTTTCTTTCGCCATCATTTACTTTAGCATGACAGAAAAATTGATAGACGTTCTTTTCTGGTTGCTATTTATTTTTCGAGTAATCATTCAATCATATCTGCTCGAATTCTAAACACAATTCCGTTTGAATTCAAACAGAATAACGTTTTTCGATTCGGAATCTGAAATTAGGTCAGGATTTGGTTCTTATCTCGACGTAATGTTGTTCGCGCTTTGAACAACAAACGAATTACGCATTTCAACACAATAGCACTTTTGCAATTCAGTTTATATTGTCTGATCCAAACAATTAAAATCCGATAATCATCGAAGAATTCGAAAGAAATAAAAAAAATCATATTCTTGGTTTGACCACGGTATTTATGTCAATGAGTCAGAATGCACAAAACTCGAATTTGATTTAATAAAAGGTTGAACTTTGGATAGAGTGCGAATCCTAAGCAGTGTTTTGACCGAACTCTAAACAAGTATCGGGGAGTGTTCAATTCGTCATTTTAATTGGATTGTCGTGAACCATTTGAAATCAAATTAAACTTCACTTTAAATCCGATTGAAATCAAAATACAACTCAAATCCAGTTAAAATGCAATACTGATCCAATACAAATCCAATCCAAATGCAATAAAAATTAAAACAACCCAAGCAAAAATCTAAACCAAATTCAATCCAAATCCAATTCAAATTAAATCTAATAAAAATCTAAATTCAATAGGCTCCAAATATAATCTAAATTCCATAGATTTCAATACAAAACCAATCCAATCCAAATTCATTCCAAATCCAATCCAAATCCGATCCAAATCCAATCAAAATCCAATCGAAATCATATCGGAAACCAGTCCAAATCCAATCCAAATCCAATCCGAATCCAATCCAAATCCAATCCAATCCAGATCCAATCCAAATCCAATCCAAATCCAATCCAAATCCAATCCAAATCCAATCCAAACCAATCCAAATCAATCCAAACCAATCCAAACCAATCCAAACCAATCCAAACCAATCCAAACCAATCCAAACCAATACAAACCAACCAAATCCAATCCAAACCAATCCAAATCCAATCCAAACCAATCCAAATCAATCAAACCAATCCAAATCCAGTCCAAATCCCATCCAATTCCAATCCAAATCAACCAAATCCAATCCAAACCAATCCAAATCCAATCCAAACCAATCCAAACCAATCCAAATCCAATCAAACCAATCCAAATCCAATCCAAACCAATCCAAACCAATCCAAACCAATCCAAATCCAATCCAAACCAATCCAAACCAATCCAAACCAATCCAAATCCAATCAAACCAATCCAAACCAACCAAACCAATCCAAACCAATCCAAATCCAATCCAAACCAATCCAAATCCAATCAAACCAATCCAAATCCAATCCAAACCAATCCAAACCAATCCAAACCAATCCAAACCAATCCAAACCAATCCAAACCAACCAAACCAACCAAACCAATCCAAACCAAACCAATCCAAACCAATCCAAACCAAACCAATCCAAACCAATCCAAACCAACCAAACCAAATCCAGAACCAATCCAGATCCAATCCAGATCAACCAAACCAATCCAAACCAATCCAACCAACCAAATCAATCCAAAGTCTAATCAATCCAATCCAAACCAATCCAGATCCAGTCAACCAAACCAATCCAAACCAATCCAAACCAATCCAAACCAACCAAACCAATCCAAACCAAACCAAACCAATCCAAACCAATCCAAACCAATCCAAACCAATCCAAATCCAATCCAAACCAATCCAAACCAATCCAAACCAATCCCAACCAATCCAAACCAATCCAAACCAATCCAAACCAATCCAGAACCAATCCAAACCAATCCAAATCAAACTAAACCAATCCAAACCAATCCAAACCAAACCAAACCAATCCAAACCAATCCAAACCAATCCAAACCAATCCAAATCAATCCAAGTCCAATCCAAACCAATCCAAACCAATCCAAACCAACAAACCAATCCAAGTCCAATCCAATACCAATACAAATCCAATCCAAACCCATTCCGAACCTAATCCAATTCCAATCCAAACCCAACCCAAATCCAATTAAAATCCAACCCAATCCCATCCCAAACCCAATCCAAACCAAACCCAAATCTAATCCAAATCATATCCAAATCTAATTCAAACCAATCAAAATCCAATCCAAACCAATCCAAACCAATCCAAACCAATCCAAACCAATCCAAACCAATCCAAACCAATCCAAACCAATCCAAACCAATCCAAATCAATCCAAACCAATCCAAACCAATCCAAATACAACCAAATCCAATCCAAACCAATCCAAACCAATCCAAACCAATCCAAATCAATCCAAACCAATCCAAACCAATCCAAACCAATCCAAACCAATCCAAATCCAATCCAAACCAATCCAAACCAATCCAAATCCAATCCAAACCAATCCAATCCAATCCAAATCCAATCCAAATCCAATCCAAATCCAATCCAAATCCAATCTAAATCCAATCCAATTCTAATCCAAATCAAATCCAAATCCAATCCAAATCAAATCCAAATCCAATCCTTATTCATGTCCAAATCTATATCCAAATTCAATCCTAATTTAAATTCAATCCAAATCCATTCCAAATCCAATTCCAATCCAATCTAAATTCAATTGCAATCCAATTACAACTTCAATTTAAATCTAATTCAAATTTTTCACAACTCCAATCCATCTTTATTCCGAATCCAATCCAAAATCAATTCCTAACCCAAATCAAAATGTCTTCGAGTCGTCTTACTTCGGCATCGATTCGATAACCACGTAATTGGGGTGTTAGTAAAGAAAAATATAAGGTTTTTAACAGTTCCACATAAAGAGCATGCTTTTCTGTTCTGCCACATATTTTTATTAACTTTTTAACTCCGCTCGATTCTTACAATATCCGGTGTCCATAGGACTTTCGATCGATCGTGGTAAACCTTCAACTTCTTTACCTTCAGCTACAGGTTCGTTTAACACAGAATCATTTTTTTTAATCTGTATTAATGTTTTTTTTTATTTTAAATTATAATTTATAATTAAATTTATAATTTTCGGAGGAGCCATCTTGCTCGAATGTATGTTCTCTTGAAACCATGATGAAAAGGTGAAGAAGGTTTCGAAGACATGGCAGAATGTCGTGTAAAAAGAGAAAGGCAAAAAGGCTGAAAAATGGAGAAGGAGGCTGAAGCCCCCTAGGCTGAACTGTGTGTGGAAAGCCCGTTCGCCTCGACAGAGGACCATGTTCCTGAAAAAGGTGCTCGGGGGTCCTATATTTGGTGATAAAGCCCGGCATCCTTCAAGAAACAAAAGAGAGCTGCCATTCTGGCTTCATCGTCGCCCAGAGCTTCTCTAATGCTGCATGGGATCCCATAAAATTCCTCAAGGAATTCGGACATCTACAGGTGAAATGCTCCACGCTGTTTCTAACTCCACACAGATCACATTAAGGTCGGAAAGGGCCTCCATCAATGTTTTGGGAGACCCTTGTATGGGCGGTTCGTAACCTCGATACGATCTCCTGCTCTTTCTGGGAAGTCAGTTCCCTCTATGGGCCAGTAGAGATTTTTGTCTTCCTCAGGGATAGTGTATGGTTGCTATTCCAAATCCGCGCCCAGTTCTGGCCGACGACACTTTTTGTCCACTTTTTAACGTCAGCCAGCAGGACGAAGCGGGTGTAGGGAAGACCTTCGTGCCCAACGCTTGCTAAGGCATCGGCTTCTATATTTCCCCTGATGCCACAATGGCCAGGGATCCAGGCAAGACAAGTATTTGGTGCCATAGCCGCAAGTATTCCTTGGATCCAAGGGTGTCTAGGAGTGTCGCTCTGGAGAGCAGCGACGACGCTGGCTGAATCTGTGAAGATTGCGATCGGTTTGTTGGCCGGAACTGTGGCTGCGACGAAGATGGCAGCAGCTTCAGCCGAGAAGATGTTGCATTGACTAGCTAGACTGTCCGATCTATTTAGACCGGGTTCGGAAACTCCAAAACCGACACCGCGGCTGGAGTGTACGTTTCGCAAGATCCGGTCAGCCTCGTCGAGGAGAGGGATCTTGCACTCCCCTAAACTGGCAGCCACAAAAGAAGCGGCTTTGCTGCAGATAGCCATTAGGACTCGGTGTCGAGAGGGGAGGATACCGGCGTCAACGCAAGCGGCTTCTCTGCTGGAAGGTAGCAGTCCAGAGGTCAGCCTAATATAATTGTTGAAAACCGGGGAGAGGACGGTCAATAAATCGCTCCGCGCAGAGCTGGTTAGCTCCAGGCCGTATAGTAGACGACTGTGTATAATCGCCTGGCCCACCCTTGTGTGTGCCTGTTGTTGGGTTTTCATCAGACTGATTCGGGAATTACAGGCCACCTTAACAGCACGGAAGTGTGGAACGAAGGTTAATCGGCGATCGATGTCCACTCCAAGGACGCGGACGATTTTCCTGTTCGGGATGGGATCATGGCCGAGTCTGATGGAAGGTCCGGTAAGTTGGTGACGACTCCGGCAAACATGGCCCTGGGTGCATTTTCCGGCGTTCATAACAAACCCGATGGAGGCAGCCGAACGGTAATGAATCACTTGCATCCGAACTTCTGTTTTCCTATCCAGAATAAAACGGATCAGCATCCTCATTTTTACTCGAATCCTCTTCCGACTTGATGCGCTGCCGCTGTCGGGAGATTGACTTCAAAACCCGGCTTCAGAAAGCAAGTATCTATACTGACGATAACCCGGCTAGTTAGCTTCAGGTCGAGGAACCGATAAGCCTTAGCTTGATTACAAGTACAGTAACCGATGAAAATCATTTTCTTAGATTTGCTCTCCAACTTTCGAGAAATGATTCTCGCAGGATATGCGCTCATAGGCCTCCTATCAGTAAACTTCTAAATTCTTCATGACCGGCTTGCGGTTGAACCGTCGATCGTGCCGAGTGCATTCTACGGAACGGCACGGTAACCAATTCTGGAGGAATGTTGCGGTCGATGGCACTTCCCGCTTCTTAATATTCGTTTCCTTTTCGAGAGAAGCAAGATATTTCCGACATTTGTTTCGTAAATGTCCCGCCTCCACGCAATAAAAGCAAACATTCTGGATCCATCAGTTGAGGTTTACAACGCCTGTTGTCTTCGGAACTAAATCCTCGTTCGGTGCGTTTCAAATATTCGTCTCGCAGTTTGGACTTCACCAGCTCCATAGTGATGTCAGCATCGGGGCGACTTTCGAGCGCGGTCACCAGACCACTGTACGTATCCGGTAGGCTTCGTAGAACCATAGCCACTTTCATCTCCGTTTCATGTTTCAGACCGTCGACCTGTAGACCAGTAGAAAAGTTCTTCGATGTCCAGAAGAGCTTCTTGAGCAACGAAAACCGGGATGTCACCGTAGCTTTTTCATGGTGATGCTTTAGTTGGGCTTATTCTACGAGTGGAGTGACGTGAGATTGATCGAATGACGTGAGAAGAGTCGTATAGACCCATTTGAATAACATGGTCTGGTCACTTCACGTGAGAATTGCTAAAATCGACTCAGCTCAGGTCACTCGACTCGTAGAATAAGCCCAAGTGTCTGACCTAGCTGACTGTCTTCGATGGTGAGTCTGACTGTTGCTTTGGCCTGTCTGTCCTCCTTCATCCACTGCGCTGTAACGGGAACTGGCTCAGCCTCGTCGATGACATGCCATAACTCATCCCGAGTCAACAGCATTTCCATCCGAAACTTCCAGACATTCCAATTTGAGTTGGACAGTTTCGGGAACGAAAACTTAGCATCCGCCATTTTACTCCTCCTCTCCTGCGCTTGTATCGCAAAAAAACTATCGAACCGACGACTTTTACACAAAAACTTCCCGATATTCCGAACGAAAAACTGGTCCCATAACCTGTCGGAGCTAGACCTGTGCGCCGCCGCCGGTGGTTTTACTAGCGCCGCCGCCGCCGACGATTTTGGGTCGGCGCGCCGCTGATCATAATTTTGCCACGCCGATGACTAATCGTAATAAAAAAAAATCAATTAGCTTAAGTCGAGTCGAGTCAAGCACGAGATACTGAAAACGGCCTAATACTTTATGTTGAAATACGTATCTGTGAAGAAATACAGCGTGGTGGAGTTAATTGGAGTAATACTAAACTAGTCTTAAGGCAGTTCATAAATGTCGTTAAGGTGGATCTCGTCTAAATTCAATTTCAAATCTACCTCAAGCGATGGTGAAGTGACAACTGAAGTGAAAACTGACACCATAATGTGTTTAAATGGGTGTTGATATTTTTTAATCCGGAAAATTCTGAATTAGCGAGACTAACGAGTCATCAGATTAGCGAGGTCCGGATAAGCGGGGGTATACTGTAATACATAAATTGTTAAACTGATCTTTGGAATGCGTTAAGCCAAGGCTTCATTCAGTCGGGTACCTAAACTTGTAGGTGACTCGCAAAATGGGTTTGTTGTTCATAAGCTTTTGTGGGACCTGGATGCATGCCCAAAGCGTCCCCATTCTTAAAGGATCTGGCATTGGTGCAGGAAAATTATTGACGTTTAGAAATTTCAAGTTAAGTTGCACATTAGTTATTTTGACAATATTATTTTTTTTATTTATTTGAATCAACTTATTTAATCAGTTTTCTTTGTTTGTAGATTTGTGCTATTAAGACAGTTGGCTTATAAGGCAAACTGATTTAGCAAAATAATTAAATTCCAACTGTGAATGCTTTACCGATTTTTTTGTTCCGAATCCCGAGTAAGTAATTTATATTTTGAAATCAATTTCTGAATATAACTGACAAAACCACTTGCTGAGCAAAACCACAACAAAGCAAATATTACGAGCATCAGTTGAAAACGCTTATCGTTGTCGCCTTGCTGCATAGTATTTAGTCAAATTATTTAGTTAAAACGTCAGGTATTTTCTAACATTACGAAAATTTAAATGATTTAATACATTATAAAAGCTTTATTATAAAATTCCTGGAATTTCTGAGAATATTCGAAGAAGTATCGTTTAAACATTCATTTTTGAATGCCTTCAAAAAAATACTCCAGAAATTAGTTAAGAAACAAATCAAGAAATGTGTTTAATAATCGGTCCAATGCACTGAGTTCATCATTGACGTTTAAGCGGTGCGCTGTTTCTAGGTGCGCTTAGAATGAATACTTTTTCATTCATCGAGTTCATGCAAGTGTTCATTTTTGTAAACAGCGCCCGTCTCAAACGTCATTGTGTTCATTCGGTGCATTGGACCATTCCTCTCCATAGTCATATATATATATATATATATATATATATATATATATATATATATATATATATATATATATATATATATATATATATATATATATATATATATATATATATATATATATATATATATATATATATATATATATATATATATATATATATATAGCAGTCTCGTCACAAGTGGTAAGAAAATAAAATTTATTTATTCAAATAATCGGTTAATTACAATTGATCACTTAAACCTGAACTTTACTACTTGTTAATTAAACTAGAACTGACTTGCTCCTGCAACAGTGGTCATACTTATACCCTACTAATGCTGATTGTGCATTTCACCAATTCTGCTGATGCTCTGCTGATCGATGAACCTCGTTCGATATCGGTCAACGCTGTTGCTATCCGAAGCGGTCGCGTGGTGTATCGTATTGCCACGCGGCATGTTGATTTGCAAGGTTGCAATATTATCCGGACTGATGACCTATGATTCCGGACGTCCTCGTCCTTATTTTCTCTGTCTGGAATGCTCGGTTGATTTTGCCTCCTTGGTTTTGGATGTTGAATTTTGATGGTAACTTTGCGTTTTCGAAGACATACGTAGGCAATTATTACTGTTATGATGATTGTTAAGCTCGACATCCCTCCTAGCATGCTAAAAATCCATATTTGATGTTTGTATTGTTTCAGGTTGATGAGTTCCAGCTGCTTCCGGTTGGTTGTTGTAAGATTACTAATTCTGGAGATGTCATGATGCATAATTAAAGTACGGTTTACTACCAGATTGGCAAAGGCGCCCTGTAGTTCCTTGATATTGCTCGTTACTTCCTGCGAGCTAAATGTTTGGTTTAGTATAGAGACACTGCAATTAAAGAAGTTAATAAGGGAAGTTCCCGATAGTTTTCAATTGTGTGGTCCACAATTTGAATGTAATGAAAGATTTTTAGCATTGTTGATTAGTAGTTGGTTGTCTGAGATGAGAATAGCAAATGTGTTATACTCTTCTGTGGCGCTACAGTGGCTTACGGTTCCTTTCACCATTGCATGTGTGCAGTTTTCTTCCAATAGTTGCATATGGGACATTCGTTGAATGTAGTCGTCTGGTTCTGAAGTAATGTAAATAGAATTTCTGGTTTTGACTATGAAATTCGGAACGCCAACGATAATGGTGTCATTAACAATTAACGGGAGTATTTTCTCTGACTGAGATATCTGTAGTTTTGGTATTTCCAAGATGTATAATAGAAGGTCGCTATGTGCTGCAATTTTGGTTTAGCATAATCCAATGCTTGTTCCGGATATGATGTTTTGATGCCTTGTTCGGCAAGCCTCGTTGGATAAACGTACAACTCGTGCTGAAAAAATCATCTTTTTGCAACTTGTTGCACAAACTACTATTATGCAACTCATATGAATGCTATATTGGTAATAAAGCACTCATTTGGTTGGTATGAAAAGTAGGCGTTTTTTTACTTAAACATGATCCAGGTATTATGATCCGAAATTTCAAAAAGTCTTTTTCCAAGCTGCAGTAAATCGTGAATAACTTTTAAACGGATAGAGATAGAAGGTTGCTATTTTTAGCAAAATATTCGTTATAAAATTCCCCATCTTTCTAAGCATTATGATGGATACCCGTTTTGGATGCATTAATAAAAAATTATTAGGAAAAATTCATCATTTTTGGGCATTTAAAGCATCAGTGAAAAATATATAGACCTAAAACATGCGGTATCAAAGTTTTACCATAAAAGTATAGACCCTATGTTAAATGTAAAAATATAAAATGGATGGGTTTCATCGAATTTCTTTCCGATATACCGATATTTTCGATGTTACCTATAAAAATGCACTTTTTCATAAAACGCGTCGGGGCCACCCCTAAACGTCATTTCCCAGAGTTGTCGTAGAAGAATTTTTCTTTTGTTACACCTTAGGCTTTCATTTGAAGGTTGAGCCCCAAAATCCCAGACTTGGTCCAATTTTGGGACACCCTACTATACATATAATAAGCAAAGCCTGCGTGCCCAACACTTTGTTTCTTATGACGAATGAACGAGTCTACATTTAGCAGGCAAATAAGCTAGTTCGGTTTTGTATTTCCTCGGTGTGATTTGTGGGAAATCAGGCTTGGGATCAATAGTGAATTTGGCCAAGTTCGGACGAAGTATTTTCACACTAAGTTTTTTGAAAATTTCTTTATAAACTCTTTTCGCTATTCCTCGGAGAGTCCTTTTCTGAACCCCTTCGAAGATTTTTCAGCAATTTCTTCGGAAATTGTTTTAGAATTCTTTCGAAACTATTTCATTCCCTAATAAATTTGCAAATGAAATCCTGGAAGAATATTCTATGGTTTTACCTGTGGTTTTACTAAAGGAATTTCCTAACGAGAACCTTAATGGTTTTTGAAAAAATGCCCATATGAGTTTCCGTAGAATTTCTTATAGGGTTTTAAAAAGGAATTTCTAATGAAACTTAGAAAAAAAATCGTGGTTTCCTCCGGAAATTCCCTCAGGAACTCCACCAAGAACTTTTTTGGCAAATTTTACCAACTTATGAAGAAAATATTTAACCGTGCCCCAGTCTTACTCAACCAGAGCTCATTTACGTTATGTTGATCATCTGTTGCGATTTGTCCATACAAGAACGCGATATCCATTTTGGTTGTCATTAGTGGATTCCATCGTGAATGTCCTTCCAGGATCCAAGGGTCACAGCAGGTGAACGAAGTAGCACTGCAAAATTCTCTAAATATACTAGATATGCAGCCGCTCAAACCTTGCCCAATTGTATGTGTAACTCAAAAAATAATGGTTGGATTTTTTAAATTTAGATATATTGAGAAGTTCCCCCAGATCGGCGCTAACTGAACATCATCGGGTCCTTGGGAAGCAGCCAAAGCCTATTAGGGAAGTGTTGGCGGACCTTGATCTCGAATACTGGTCCCTTGTCCACCAATTCTTGAAAGTTGCTGATGTTAGATTATAATCGTCGTCCATCCATCTCTTTTGCTGTCGCAATCCCTTATAAATGTCTTCCTCCTGTTGTCTACCGTTAAACCCCATTCGTATGTCTTCCTCTCGCTGCTGTCTCCCAAAAAATGTTTGTCTCGTTACAGATGTGAAACATTGCCAAGGATTTCAACTGTGTGAACATCAGCATTGTAATTAATTAAGCACCCTAAATTCCCTTCCTTTCCTATTGTATAATTGTATTCCCTAACCTCGACCAAACCGCGAGTCTTTCGGTTCCCCAAAACTAACATTAGTGTATACTGCCTATGATCGCATATTTGTAAATAATCGACAAAAGTAGGCATGGAGAAATGGAACGATGAAGTTTGTGATACGCATAAGTATGCAAATCTCAAAGAATTTCTAAAATTCCCTAAAATTGCACAATTATTTTATCCAGGTGGAATCTTCGGTAGAAATATTTCCATCACTTGGTATTTGACTGCAAACTAATTGCGAAATCTTTTGTACATAGCGCATGACGTACCGACAATAAAGTTTTTCAGTGTTACGGTTATGCGGCCACTTCGCTTAATGATACAAAACAACTTGGTAGTTTTTTTCGAGTTTTCTGGAACAAACTTTCTTATTTTACCTGGTCCACTGAAAGAATTAGCAATTTTGAGATGATTATGAGCTTATCTCAAAATCGACAAAATGCAAATGTTACAAATATGCGATCATGGGCAGTACGCTTAACGGCAAATGAGCCTTCCAAATAAATGATAGTTAAAATATATATATATATATATATATATATATATATATATATATATTGAGAAGTAAATCGACTGGAGTTTATCAAAATCCTGAATTGGGAAAACTTTTGGAGAAAATATTAATAAATTAGTCCTATGGCACCGAAGTCTAATTCTCAATACTGCTCAAGAGTAACGAAAAGTGAAGCAGAATTCGCCGATAAATTTTGATTCATCAAAATCAGAGAATAATATAATAGTTTTAATTTCCAGCTTTTCCAATTTACTTTATTATTCACGCAACTTAGATACACTACAAAAAATCATCAAAAGTTATTAAGCTACACTTGGTCAAAACGACTCACGTTTCGGCATCTATTTCAAAACCTTGGGAGTCCTCTCAGTTCGTCATCAATTCCTTACGAGTCGGTTTCTCCTAGATGAGATTGATCGATATTTTAGAGCTCTGTTGCCCTTCATTAATCAAATGTTATGAGTCTTCTTGTTTAGGTATCAAATACAATTCTTCGGAGTACTTTTGCTTCTTCTATAAGAGCTTTCTCGTTCCAGCAATCCATTGCTTAGAACTCTTTTTGCTCGAAAATCAGTCTACTAGTAACCTCGATATGCTCCAGATTAGTAGTCCTTCATTGTGGACTCAGGAACAGCCAACCAAACCTACCACCACGACCTTGAACGTTGTCGGAGTCAATGAATAAGACTGCTGAAATGTCAAGTCGAGTTAAGTACGAGAGATTACAAAACGTGGTGGAATTAAATGGAAAGTGCTAAACTCGTTTTATGACTGGTGAAGCTTAGTAATGTTCCTAAAAAAGTATTCAACGAGGACCGAATTAATTCGTGACGTCAACAATTTTGAACAATGTCGAGAATATTTTCCAGTCTCAGCACAATTTTTTTTTTGTTTAAATTTCAAACGGAAAACTGTTGGAAACTGAAACGGATCCTTTTTTCGAATTACGTGTAACTATTTCTGATGTTTCGAGAACAACTTCTCAATTGGATTTTCTTCAAGATTTTAGCTTCTTCCAAAGCAAACCTACTGCACTTGTAAACGCTTCTGAATGTCTAATTGAGCTTCATTCCAGCGATTTCGCGCCGCCGATGGATATCGATGGAAAAATTACCTTTTTTTTCTCCACTTGACTTGCCTTGTTTACTACTTCGTGCCGAGATCAATCATCTCGATTGTTCCGAAATTGACGTTTCATCATCATTCTCATACACACGCCCCTCGGCCCATGCATCCATCCGCCCCCAAGACGAACCTCCAGCCGCAATACGAGCTGAAGTTAGCAAGCACACGTTATTGTTGCTTGGTCTCGCCTTGCCTCAAATGCGGTATACTGACTGATGGGAAGCAGCTTCCCGGTGGGCGAGGGAAAAGGGCAATCTTCTGTACGCCGACTGATTGCAGCCCTATAACACACTGTCTCCGTTCCTCTTGATATGACCACCGACGACAGCAGCCAGCGAAGCAACAAGCTATCATAACATCGCTCGGATGATCACCTTTGACCGAGGCGCCGCATTCTCCGGGTTCGTCATCCGCATGTGAAGCGATCTCTTCGCCTACTCCTTCAAGTCCGACAACGCTGTCCCGTCGAGCCACCGTCGGAATCACTTCTCTGAGACTGAAGGAGAATGTTTTAAAAGGGCGTTTACAGCAACAACGTTCAACGTTGTATGCGTGTTCCAACTTTCGTGATACATCCGGAATGGAATAGAAATCGACTTGAATCGTAAATCGTTTTGGAAGCCATAATATTCGTTTTTCTACGTGTTGAAATTCCGTCAATCTCACCCTATTGAAAATACATAGGAACAAAATCCGTGAACAAGGTGTAAGGCTACTTGTTTCTTACCCTTTCCAAATCAACATCACATCATGAGAATCTGGTCCAGGGATTTTGTTCCCACGAGTTTTCAATAGGAGGGGATTGACGAGATTCCGACACACATTTAAAATACATGGGGTTCAAAATGCGCCAGAAAGTGTGAGCCTGCCTTCCACCTGTGACTAGATTTTTAAGGTGTGAAAGTGCCTTAAGGAAAAGTACAATTTACCGTACGTGGATTATTTCAGAGCTTCTATTTTGATTCGCGCAGTCAATGCGAACCAATACACTCGAAAGCATCGCTCGCAGCACAAGAAAATTCCTCTCTTCCTCTTCTTTCGCGTTCGTTCTCAACTACGTTGTTTGAGTCCGTAAACTGGATTGCTGTGACTGTCTCCAAGAAATCCAATAATCCTTTCGATAAATGCTTGCTAAGATTCGGGCTTTGTGAATGAAACTCCTTCCACTTTCATGACTTACTGCGTTTGAGATTGTCGCAAAATCTTGTTTTCACAGTAAAAGCAAACAATCCGCATGCCGCACACTATCCACCGTCCACGATCCATGGTTGGTAGTTGGTCAGCTCTTTCACTTACGGAGTTGTGTGAGAACCCGTCGCCACTCAGCCAACGACAAGCTCCAGCGAAACGACGACGGCGACGATTGATGTAAAAGAACATGGAAGCCAGTCGGTCCATTTCCTTCCCATCCCAGCGAGTGAAAAAGTCTTCCCCAACCTGACTCGCAGCTTAGCACATGTCTCAAGTATTCGCCAATCCCAACCAGCCGATCAATTATTCAACGACTTTGTTTCCTAATTTTGGCAACCTACACCTTGCCGTATCGATTGAGTCGTCCACGGCTCATTCGATTATACACTAACACCCCTTCCCCACCCTAAAACTCGCTCCGATTCGGTTTTGCAGACAATCCCCGAACGGGGAATGCTTCTTCCTTCCGCTTGATTTCGCTAATCAGATAAAAAAGGATATTTACCACCAAATAAAACACCACCAATCACAAGTTCAATTCGCGAACATCAATTTATCACTTCCTTCGCACTGTTTACGACGATCACAACAAATCCATCACAGGAAACGCACCCTGTCTCACTTGTCACAAACGGCACTGCACAGGCAGGGAAAGATATCACACACAAAAAAAAAGAAGACTTCTTTCAGAAATGGTCCGTTCGCGAAGAAGACACACGCCGTATCGCGAGTGGGTTCGGTCGGTGTTCACGATTCGAGTTCTCTCCGTAGACTGAGCCTTTCTCGGTGGTCGATGCTTGGGAAAACTTGCGTCGCGGCTTCGCGACTGGTCACCGTGAATACACCTCGCAGAACCGCACGCGAAGGATTGTCATACTAAATGTTGTCGGAGTTGCATCATGGCTCTCTTCTCTCCCTGTCTCCCTGTCGTACGCCAGAGAAAAATAAGAGAATTAATAAATGGCCGAGGGTGTGTTCGTGAAGGGTACACAACATTGATTGGAATGAAAACAAAAATACGTAAACAAGAATCGAAAGGGTTCGTAATGGGAATTGGATAGCCCCTCGACGGTGTTTACAGAACAAGTGCGCTGTTCGATGACAGAAAGTTGGAAAGCCCAAGCAGCATGAAGGGGGAATCAGGTGTATGATGGGAGCCGTACTGAAGATTTAAACGTCTTGCAAAATACAATACAATAATTTAGGAGTAGAGAAACCGTAAAACTAGGTAAAATGCAACGACTATCAAAGCCGCGCTTCAGTTACTTTTTAAACACATTCGACGACATTTAGTTCCTCACAGATTGAAGCCAAAATACTTAAAAACTTGAACATAGTCCTGCACATTTAGAGAAGAGTCCTATAAAAACGAATTTTAAATCATGTTTTGGAATAATTCCTGTCCAGGGTTCGGCCTGCAGACTGCAGATTTGGACTGAATTCTATTCACGATGCAAACTTATCTGGCATTCGAATTCAAACCCGCACAAGATTCGAACTAAATCCAGACCATGAGTCGTACGGAATCATGTCAAGAAGTTAGAATGAATTCAGTTCGAAATTCGAACTAAATCTTGTCCAGGATTCGGACTTCGAACTAAATCCTGTCCAACATGCAGACTGATTCCTATCAATGATTCGGACAGACATCTGTTAAAAATTCAGACAGAATCCTTTTCAGGATTCGGACAGAATCCTTTTCAGGATTCGGTCAGAAGCCTGTTCAGGATTCGGACAGAATCCTTTCCAGGATTCGGACATAATCCTTTACAGGATTCGGACAGAATCCTTTCCAGGATTCGGACAGTTCCACAGTTCCAGGATTCGGACAGAATCCTTTCCAGGACTCGGACAGAACTTTCCAGGATCCGGACGGGTCCAACAGAATCTTTCCAGTATCTGCCAGAAACCTTCCAGGATTCGGGACAGAATCCTTCCAGGATTCGGACAGAACTTCCAGGATTCGGACAGAATCCTTCCAGGATTCGGACAGAATCCTTCCAGGATTCTGGGACAGAATCCTTCCAGGATTCGGACAGAACCTTCCAGGATTCTGACAGAACTTCCAGGATTCGGACAGAACTCTTAGGATCTGGACAGAACTCACAGGATTCGGACACAGAACCTTACAGGATTCGACTGCAGAACCTTACAGGATTTCGGACAGAATCCTTACAGGATTCGGGACAACAGAACTTACAGGATTCGGACAGAACTCACAGGATTCTGACACAATCCTTACAGGATTCGGACAGAACTCACAGGATTCGGGACAGAATCCTTCACAGGATTCGGACAGAATCCCACAGGGATTCGGACAGAACTTTCCAGGATTCGGACAGAATCCCACAGAGGCTGGACAGAACCTTCACAGATTCGGACAGAATCCCACAGGATTCGGACAGAATCCTTCCAGGATTCGGACAGACCGAATCGGACAGAACTTCGAGATTCGGACAGAATCCTTCCAGGATTCGGACAGAATCCTTCCAGGATGCCCGGACAGAATCCTTCCAGGATTCGGACAGAATCCTTCCAGGATTCGGACAGAATCCTTCCAGGATTCGGACAGAATCCTTCCAGGATTCGGACAGAATCCTTCCAGATTCGGACAGAATCCCTATCCAGGATCTCGGACAGAACTTCTATCCAGGATTCAGACAGAATCCCATCCAGGATTCGGACAGAATCCTATCCAGGATCTCGGACAGAATCCTATCCAGGATTCGCCGACAGAATCCTATCCAGGATCTCGGACAGAATCCTATCCAGGATTCGGACAGAATCTCATCGATGTTAGATCTCGGACAGAACTCATCCAGGATTCGGACAGAATCCTATCCAGGATCTTCGGACAGAATCCTATCCAGGATCTCGGACAGAATCCCCATCCAGGATTTCGGACAGAATCCTATCCAGGATTCCGGACAGAATCCCATCCAGGATCTCGGACAGAACCTATCCAGACCGGACAGAATCCTATCCAGGATCTCGGACAGAACCTATCCAGGATTCGGACAGAATCCTATCCAGGATTCGGACAGAATCCTATCCAGATTCGGACAGAATCCCTATCCAGGATCTCGGACAGAATCCCTATCCAGGATTCGGACAGAATCCTATCCAGGATCGGACAGAATCTTAATCCAGGGATTCGGACAGAAATCCCATCCAGGATTCGGACAGAATCCCATCCAGGATTCGGACAGAATCCTATCCAGGATCTCGGACAGAACTCCCATCCAGGATCTCGGACAGAACTCCTATCCAGGATCTCGGACAGAATCCCTGTATCCAGGATCTCTGGACAGAATCCATCCAGGATTCGGACAGAATCCCATCCAGGATGTTTCTCGGACAGAATCCTATCCAGGATTCGGACAGAATCCCATCCAGGATCTGGACAGAATCCCATCCGGACAGAATCCCATCCAGGATTCGGACAGAATCCCATCCAGGATTCGGACAGAACCCCATCCAGGATTTCGGACAGAATCCCATCCAGGATTCGGACAGAATCCCATCCCTCAGGATCTCGGACAGAATCCCTATCCAGGATTCGGACAGAATCCTATCCAGGATTTCGGGACAGAATCCCATCCAGGATTCGGACAGAATCCTATCCAGGATTCTGGACAGAATCACTATCCAGGATCGGACAGAATCCCATCCAGGATTCGGACAGAACTCTATCCAGGATTCGGACAGAATCCATCCAGGATTCGGACAGAATCTCTATCCAGGATTCGGACAGAATCCCATCCAGGATTCGGACAGAACTCTATCCAGGATTCGGACAGAATCCTATCAGGATCGGACAGAATCCTGTCCAGATTCGGACAGAATCTATCCAGGATTCGGACGAATCCTGAACATCCAGGATTCTATCCAGGATTGATACCCGGACAGAATCCATCCAGGATTCGGACAGAATCCATCCAGGATTCGGACAGAATCCATCCAGGATTCGGACAGAACTCCTATCCAGGATCTTCGGACAAGAACTCATCCAGGATCTCGGACAGAATCCTCTCCAGGATTCTGACAGAACTCATCCAGGATTCGGACAGAATCCTCTCCAGGATTCGGACAGAATCCCTTCCAGGATTCGGACAGAACTCTTCCAGGATTCGGACAGAATCCTTCCAGGATTCGGACAGAATCCTCTCCAGATTCGGACAGAATCCTCTCCAGGATCTTCGGACAGAATCCTCTCCAGGATCTGGACAGAATCCTCTCCAGGATTCGGACAGAATCCTCTCCAGATTCCGGACAGAATCCTCCAGGATTCGGACAGAACTTTCCAGGATCAGTAAATCCTCTCCAGGATTCGGACAGAATCCTCTCCAGGATTCGGACAGAATCCTCTCCAGGATTCGGACAGAACCTTCCAGGATTCGGACAGAATCCTCTCCAGGGATTCGGACAGAATCCTCTCCAGGATTCGGACAGAATCCTCTCCAGGACAGAACTCTCCCAGATCTGGACAGAATCCCTCTCCAGGATTCGGACAGAATCCTTCCAGGATTCGGACAGAATCCTCTCCAGATATCTGGACAGAATCCTCTCCAGGATTCGGACAGAACTCCTCCAGAATCCTTCCAGGATCTCGGACAGAACTCTCTCCAGGATTCGGACAGAATCCTCTCCCCAGGATTCTGACAGAATCCTCTCCAGGATTCGGACAGAATCCTCTCCAGAATTCGGACAGAATCCTCTCCAGGATCTCGGACAGAATCTCTCCAGGATTCGGACAGAATCCTCTCCAGGATTCGGACAGAACTTAATCCTCCAGATCTTGGACAGAATCCTCTCCAGATCTGGACAGAATCCTCCAGGATTCGGACAGAATCCTCCAGATTCGGACAGAACTCTCCAGGATCTGGACAGAACTTCCAGGATCTCGGACAGAATCCTCTCCAGGATCGATTGAGAACTCTCCAGGATTCGGACAGAATCCTCCTCCAGGATTCGAGATTGACAGAATCCTCTCCAGGATCTGGACAGAACTCCTCTCCAGGATTCTGACAGAACTCTCTCCAGGATTCGGACAGAATCCTCTCCAGGATCATTGACAGAATCCTCTCCAGGATTCGGACAGAATCCTCTCCAGGATTCGGACAGAATCCTCTCCAGGATCTCGGGACAGAATCCTCTCCAAATTCAGACAGGATCTTCAGACAGAATCCTCTCCAGGTGATCTGGACAGAACTCTCCAATAGATTCGGACAGAATCCTCTCCAGAATTCGGACAGAACTCTAATCTCCAGGATCTCAAGGACAGAATCCTCTCCAGAACAATTTCGTGGACAGAATCCTCTCCAGGATCTCGGACAGAATCCTCTCCAGGATTC
>NW_026941754.1:0-29115 GCF_024139115.2 Armigeres subalbatus
AAGAAGAGTCGTATAGCTCCATTTGAATAACATGGTCACCACATGTGAGAATTGCTAAAATCGACTCACCTCACGTCACTCGATTCGTAGAATAAGCCAAAATGCTTATGGAGGACCAACGCGCACTTGGAGTAAAAATGGTTCTCTACAACGATCCGACAGGCACAATAAGGGGAGGTGTGCACCGATCAGGTGGAAGACGAATTACGGACGATCCGTAGACTGCGTGACTGGTGACGTACAGCAGTGGACGGAGATGACTGTTATGTACGACAGAGGCCACTCCGGCCTTAAGCTGAATAAATAATAATAAAACCACATGTGACGCATCACTCGTCTATCGATCTCATAGTGAAGGTGTCCAAAAAGGGTGACCTGACTGTATGCGATAACTGCCGAGGCATTATGTTGCTATGTACCGTTCTCAAAGTTCTGTGCAAAATTATCCTAGCCCGGATTCAGGAGAAGATCGATGCGACTCTCCGGCGGCAGCAAGCCGGATTCCGTGCCGGAAGATCCTGTGTGGACCATATTGTCACGCTCCGCATCATTCTGGAGCAGGTCAACGAATTCCAAGAGTCCCTTTACTTAGTATTCATTGACTACGAAAAAGCTTTCGACCGTCTCAATCACGAGAATATGTGGGGCGCCCTGAGACGCAAAGGGGTTCCTAAGAAAATCATCGGCCTCATCGAAGCACAGTACGAGGCGTTTTCGTGTAGAGTGCTGCACAATGCACTATGGGGAATCAGGTGGCCGAAAATAAAAAAATCGACTTTCTCTGATTCGTAATTCAAGTTGATCTACTTGTTGCTAATGCTTTGGAGCATTAAACCCCAGCATATCAGCACTCTAAGCCATATGGTTATCAAGATATAGGCATTAGAGCCAGACACTTTTTAGTTCTTGAAAAATCAATGCATTATTCAACTGTCAATATCTTCGGCTACAGTAGCTCTTTTCCAACTCTTTAAAAAGTATCTGAAAGCTTGTTTCAAGGACTTGCGAAGAACGGGTTAGTTATGGGAAAATAGGTAGTGAAACATCCGAAAATGACCCGAAGAAAAAAAAATTTCATACAAAAAGTTCCATACAAAAAAACTTCTCAAAGTTTCGCTTAGCGACTACCACTACGACTTTCTTTGGACCTCCCAGAAGGCATTAAAACAAATTCCAGCTGCTTATGGCTGCAAATCTGCGATTCCGATCACTTTTTCGAAAAAAGTCATTAATTTTGAAACATTAAATGTAATTATTCTCATAATACACGGCAGACTGTGATGGGCTGGATACAAATCCCATGCGTATGACAAAAGAGCATCAAGAACAGTTAAAATAGAGATAGTAGATAACACGAAAAGTGTCGTAGGCTTCGTGGTAGGCCGTGTACACGATAGCTTATGCAGCTATATGATACTCCATTTTCCGTAGGCTCACCAAGAGGAGGCAACTCATTATCTATCAAGTATCAAGCAAATAAATATGAAAAAAAAAACAATATACTCTTGAGGGTTACGAAAATACTCTAGGCTTCATTTGAAATTATTTCATAAAAAGTAAAATTTTGATATTAATTAAAATCCAATATGTGAATACAAGAAGCAAAAATGTCTGTACCTAAGGACATCTTTCGATAATTATTGGTATGTATTTAGGTGAAATAAATAAACAGAACATTTATGAATGTCTATCTGAGTGCATAGTGAGCTGTGATTGCGAAGGTAAATCGTGTGAAGTGTTTGTACTTATTATTTGGTGAATCATGAATTATAGGCAACTCATTGAAGTATTTGAAGAGAAAACAACTTATACAGAAAAGGCTTTATGATAGCTTTGGTGTGAGAGTCGATCAGCCAAGGCAAGGTGGAGCAGGATCAAGTACAACTGGAAACATTTGTCGACGAGCGTTTTCGAATCCAAATCTGTTAAGTGAAGCATTAAATGTCAACGAAGAGCTAATTCACCGGTTCTGGAACATTTTGATCGCGATAAACTGCCAAGAGCCAATCAATCCTGAAAAGCTAGACAGTTATTGTAAAGCAACCTACCGGTTATTTATTTTTTCACAACTTAAAAACAGAATTACGAATAAGCAGCATGGATTTTTCAAAGGTCGCTCTACCGCTACAAATTTAATAGAATTCATTGACTATTCTCTTAATGCAATGGATAATGGTAACTACGTGGAAGCTCTATACACTGACTTTAGCAAGGCGTTTGATCGCATTGACATTCCAATGTTACTCTTCAAATTGCAAAAAATTGGAATTGAGCCAGGACTCCTTAGATGGCTTGAATCTTATCTCACAGACCAGCAACAAATAATAAAATTAAACGGAAAGAAATCCAATCCCATTCAAGTCACTTCAGGAGTTCCACAAGGCTCTCATCTTGGCCCTCTTTTATTTATATTATATGTAAATGACATTACCTTCATTCTCAAAAATATAAAGATTTTAATTTATGCCGATGACATAAAGCTATTTATGGAAATAAAAAATGAAGACGACATAATCATATTCCAGAATGAAATACACATGTTCTATACATGGTGCAGAAAAAGCCTATTGCAACTGAATGTTAAGAAATGCAACATAATATCATTCAGCAGAAAAGAATAACACCAAATACACAAATTGTATTAGGGAACAATACTGTCGAAAGACACGAAAGAGTTCGGGATTTAGGAGTGATTTTAGATTCGAAACTAACTCTTGTTGATCACTATAACACAATCATCCACAAAGCTAATAATATGCTAGGCTTTATCAAGCGTTTTTGCTTCAACTTTCAGGATCCCTACACAATCAAAACACTATATATTTCATATGTACGATCTATACTGGAATATTGTAGCATTGTATGGTCGCCTTATACAACCACACATGAAGAAAGAATAGAGTCAGTACAAAAACAATTTCTATTATACGCTCTTCGTAAATTAGGTTGGACGTCATTTCCTCTTCCATCTTATGAAGCACGTTGCATGCTTATAAATATACAAACTTTGAAAGAGCGTCGAGAATGTGCAACGGTTTCATTTGTTAACGATATAGTTTCTCAACGTGTTGATTCAACTGAAATTTTATCGAAATTTAACTCGGCTACTTCGACATAGAACATTATTTTTAACCAACCACTGCCGAACAAATTACGCCAAATTTGGGCCTCTCAACCGAATGATAACCGTTTACAATCAACACTACGAAACTATTGACTTAACAATGTCTCGGCATAACATTAGACAGTATTTCCAAAGAACAAACATTACAAAGCAATATAAATTCAAAATCAAAATTATACATCACTTTACTAAAAAAAACCTATTATTTAATTATACTATAGCATTACAAAAACAAACATGTATATGTATATGTACTAGTCTACGTTGGTTGACGAAATAAAATAAATAAATAAATTATATTTGCAGCTGTATGATTGGTATAAAATTCCTACTACGGTGCATAAAGTCCTTGCCCATGCTGGGGATATAATTATTCATTCACCAGCACCACTTGGAATGTTGGCTGAAGAAGCAGCTGAGTGTCAACACAAGCACTTAAAAAAAAGTCGGACTCATCATGCCAGGAAAGCCTCAAGAGAAGAAAATTTACATGACGTTTTCATTCGTGCAATGAACTCGTCGGATCCTTTGATAAGCTCCCTCAACTTAGGTAAGCGACTTCAAAATAAATCTAATCTGGAATATCCAGAAGATGTTCAAAGTTTTTTAGTGACTGAAACTTCTTGCAATACAACAGATTCGAGTACAGAAAAATATACCATAGCAGATATTTTAATCGATCTTGAAGAAATAAATGATGATTTAGTTGAGGATGTTCATGTACATAATGAATAAATAAATGTTGTTGCAGTATACTTATATATCTTGAAGCTTTTATTGCATGGAGTTCGTTTAGCTTTAATAGAGCTTTATATTGTATTCCCTTTACTTGTTTTACGGGTTAAGAGCCTGAACCAATCTGAAAAATCCTACAAAGACAACCTGTTACGTATGTAGATTCAATGGCCTGTATTTGACGGAGTCCTTGTGCAACTTAGAACATCTGTACAACTCAATTTACATAAAAACAGTATACAATTTTCTAGTTTGAACTCTACAGGTCTGCGCTGCAATAAAATACACATCTATAGACTGCTGTGTACATGAGACATTCGTAGATAAAAGGGATATATTCCATAGAGATCAAAGGTCTGTATTCCAGGGAGTTTAGAGACCTTAGAAGTAATAACGACCTGCAAAACAAGTATTTCACATCTTTTAGACAATAATCTACGATATAAGTGTGAAATATTGCAGAAATGAAATGAAAATATTTTCGGCCACCTACTTGTATGGAGCCGCCCCATAGTGCAATGGGGACCTTTCCGACCCTATCCGGGTCGTAGCTGGTGTGAGGCAAGGATGTATTCTATCACCGTTACTGTTCCTCATCGTAATCGATGAGATTCTGGTAGATGCGATTGACCGTGAACCAAAACGCAAGTTGTTCTGGCAGCCTTTAACCATGGAGCACCTAAACGACTTAGAATTGGCTGATGACGTTGCACTCCTCGCGCAACGGCGCTCTGATATGCAGAGTTAGCCCAACGACCTTGCCGAGCGCTCCTCCTCGGCAGGTTTAGTCATCAACGTCAACAAAACCAAATCGTTGGATGTAAACACGGTGACTCCTTCCAGTTTCACAGTAGCCGGGCAACCAGTGGAGAATGTGGCGGTACCAAGATCGACATAGGCGCACGGATCAAGAAAGCAAGGGCTGCTTTTGCGAGTTTAAGAAATATCTGAAAAAACAGGCAGATAAGTGAACGCACCAAAATACGAACTTTCAACTCTAACGTGAAATCTGTGCTGTTATACGCTGGCGAAACATGGTGTGTATCAGTGGAGAACACTCTACGGCTGCAGGTGTTCATTAACAGATGCCTGCGGTACATAATGCGGGCCTGGGGCCTCACAACTGGATCTCAAACAACGAGCTCCATCGTCGTTGTCACCAGAGACCGATAGCAGCAGAGATCCGAGATCGGAAGTAGGGCTGGGTTGGCCACTTTCTACGTAGGGGCGGGAACGAAATCTGTAAACAAGCATTAGACTGGAACCCAGTGGGACATCGCAGCAGAGGCTCCCAGAGGCTCATGGCGGCGAAGCCTCAATAAAGAAATAAAAGAAGTCGACCGAAATCTAACCTGGACCTGTTGAGGTTAGATTTCGGTCGACTTCTTTTATTTCTTTATAAAGCGATTGCCGGGCAACGCTCAGGATGGAGATCTTTCAAGTCGGCCCTTTGCAACACCGGAGGTGTACAGGATCCATAAACAATGTGGAATTCAGATGCCGTCAGAGTGTTTAATTTGTCTACCGAATCACCCCAAAATAATAATATTCGGTCGGTGTTACGGCGTGTCGGGTTTTCTATTTCCGTAATAAAATAACACTATGTTACATTTCTCATGGCCATTTTTTATTTTGTTCTCTAATTATATTTTTTTTTCAAAACTTTCTTTCACATCTGTTTCCGTAATCGTTCGTCACAAAACTGAAGGCTTTGTTTCCAACGCTTGCTGAAGTGCACCAGCGGATCATTTTCTGCGCTCTCCGCTCAGCTCTCGTTCTGCTCTCTCGCAGATTTTAGCAACTCGTAGCATATGGAATGCTCGAGAACCAGCCTGGCTATCTGCTTTTCGCTGCCACTCTAATAAACTGTCAAACATATTTGAAATGTTACAACCTACGATATATTTTTCAATTAGTATTCTACTAATATCATTTAATGAAATCACATTGTTATCGAATTAACCATCCTATTTCCTACACGGCGAACCAATGAAGATATTGTGATTGTGTGAAGTTCAAGTAGGAACTGTGGTGCCAAGTTTTGGGAATCTATATAGATGAAATTGAACGAATTTACACGACGGATCAGCACCCCAGGAAAAAGGCTTTGGCAAGCGGAGTTGCAGCATCCATTGGGTCGATTGAACGACTGACGTTCGGGCGCCTATTCATTGGAGTTTCCATCCCTGCAATTTACCAAATATAGGCAGGAGAACCTGTGCCGTACATAGAAGTTTTCTTTACACAATTCGGTCCATGAACACATGGCTACAAATTACATTCGATGTCCTCTACTGCTCCTGTTGAATCTCGAATTCAAGATTGAAGATCACCTCTGGAACAACTGGAGAGAGTTATTAAGGATGGCGAAATTTTAACACAGAGTACAATAATATCGCTAGACTCAATATGAACGCACTAGAACTTTTGCTGAGCTGAAGCAATTTAACTGTAGCAGTGACAGCAGCATCCTTGACATTAACAGCCAACGGACCTTACACAGCTACGAAACTTATGAATACCTTCGCAAACGTCGAATTGGCTACAGGTGGCCTCAATCTTAATGGAATCAAAGGATAAGAAGCAAAATGCATGCATGAAACATATGTTGTTTTCTTGGATATCCCTGGTGCACCATTTAAGCTTTTTCAATAGTGGAGCAACTAAAGCGGTGAGCACGTTCCAATTATTTACTTTTAACTTTGTTTATTTCATTGCTCCGTAATCCTAAAAAAATATTTAAAAAAAATACCACTATAAATACGTACAGGGCATCGTTTGCTGCTATTGCCGCGGATATTGTGGGAGTCCCAGGCAGGCTTGTAAAATGTCATCTGCATGTCATTTGACTAATTTGTTCATAACTTTCTTTAGATGCCAAATTTAATCCATAATTTTAGATGTACTCATAATGCTTGAGCTTGAGTAGGCCTATATTTTTGTCCAAGGGTACATTGCTCTAAATATAACATCGGAGCCTGAAAAGTGAAAACTCTCCAAAATGTCACGTGTCATTTGACATAATGTCATTTGAATGACATTTTGCCTCCCACGCCCCAGATTACATATTTACAGCAATGTCTTGTAAAACAAAGTTGTAGGCACATTTAAGCGCTACAAGTTCGTCATATATCATGAATTGATAGCTACCTTCTGGAAAAAGTTCTGATAAAATTATACAAACGAATGCAAATGACATTTTACAACACTGGTCCCAGGTATTCGGTTCAAGCTTTAGTTAGCAACGGTGGCTCTTCTTGACCTTCTATTCCCTGAGTAGTTAGTGCGAATAAGGGCGTCCTTGTGAAGTTTTGCTGTTCCTGTTATGAACAACTAGTACATCCTATTCCCTACACTTTCTGAAGAAACCTTTCTTGCTTCAGAAGTGAATCCTTTTCGTAGTACTAGCCTTCGTAACAAAAAGGGCACCATAACGGAGCATGAGATCTGATCAAATTATTCGTAGTACTACTTGACCAACAACTAATATCAATAATTCAGCTTAGACTGTTCTCACCACGTATCGGTAAAATTAAAGACTTTAATCGCTCTTGTATCCACTGCTCTGATTCACGGAAAGGCCTACATAATTGAAGGACTCCGTTGAAAACCACTCCCTGAACTGCGTGTTCAAGAGACAACAGTAATTATAATGAATGTTCAATCATGAGTCAGCCATCCGTCGTAGAGTAAACTGTTTTGATTATTGAAATTGTCACAACGCAGCAGCAGCAGCGTGGCTATACGCGATAAAATATTTGCATGCGAAATTTCTCATTTTTTTGCTGGTGCTCTGATAATTGAATCAACATTCGTTGATTGGTGATTCTACCGAGAAGGGATGAAACCGCTGGCAGTGGATAAATATGTGACCAGAGCAACTTTTCGAAAGGCTGTATCGTGAAATAGATAATCGATGTTTTATACTTTTTTGCTGTTGATTAATTTTACTCGTTAGTTTGATAGCGGGCTTGGTAGTCATATGGCTACTGCTTCTGCCTCATACGCAGGAGGTCGTGGGTTCAATCCCAGGTCCGTTCCATTCTCCTACTTTGTATCTTCCTCTATATTTATCATGTTCTAGCAATCGCTAGAACTGGAAATGGACTTTCATACCGTTTCCATTTTTATTCCTATACCTTCAACTTGAGTATTCTAACAGTAATCTGCTAGAATTGGAAATGAACTATAGAGCTCGTTTCCTACATCCAATTAGAAATTCCATCAGTTACCTTCTCCTATCTATCACATTGGCAGCTCGTTAACCAAGACGAACCTCTGCCTCTCCAACCTAACCCAGAAATTCCAACAAATTCCGCATGAACTCGTGGCAAGTGCAGAGGTATATTCGGCTTGCAGTGGGCGAGTGATTGCATCATCATTTCCTCCCCTTCCCTACATTGACTTGCATTCTGACGTGGCAGGCGCCAGTATGACCTAACAAATGAGATCACCAGTACTTGTACATTGAAGATGTGTGCTAGTCCCAAGCAAACATCTGTTGGTTCCCTGTGCAAGAACAGCTGATCTGGTCATAATGGAGTAGCAACTACGAGCAGTCAATCAAGCTCAAGCTCAAGCTTGATTAATTTTACTCGTTAGTTTGTTTATTGCTGTACGAATAAAAACTTTTTATAAAGCGTCGAAAAACCGCACAATACCCATTTGATAAGTCATCTTCTTTTTTCGGTAGCAATGACATGTCAGCAATCCATAATGAGCAAAAAATTGATACACCTTCCATGTATGCCATAAAATCCTTTTTTTTGCGGATCCTTCTCCGATAAGTACATATGTATATTCTTGGTACTCACGTTCTGCGGTTGAATTTCACTCTCCAATTGAATTGACTGGAACTAATTTATTAATTTGAATTAACAATCATGGGATCAAGTAGAAAATCGAATCACACTACAAGTCAACAAGGATTTCCAGTCTTTCAAACTTACCATAATGTGGTGGTAGCTATGAATAAATTTCACGGTAATTGTTTTCGATGCTTTATTTTATTATTGATTTATTCATTGAAATTGGATCGAAGCAATATACATTAGGAATATCAATTCGATTGTGATTGTGTAAATTTAAATAAAAATGATATGTAATATCATAGGGGGAAAGACGGCTTTGGCAGGTTTTGTTCTATTATTGGCAGGGGGGTTTTTGTCGACCAAATTTTATGAAATTTGGCCACAATATTCTTTGATATACAAAGAACGTTTATGACAAATTTGAGCCTAATCAGTCATAAAAACCCCCTGCCAATAATAGAACAAAACCTGCCAAAGCCGTCATTCCCCCTATATAAAAATATATGATAATAATCCGTAAAATAATAATTTTCCAACTAATAAACTCGATTCAATAATTGAAGCAATTGACACTCATCCAATTACATGCATTCATAATGCCCGATGACTAATAATACAACCGACGCATCGCCTCTATGGCGATGGAATACAAAACATGTGTGCGTGTGTTTTTTTTTCATTGAGCTCCCAAGCCATAGTGAAAAACGACGCAACAACTCTCCAACATTGGTCTACCAACATCAGGTCCCCAGTGTAATGGAAAATCAAGCATACAAATCCTTTTGAATTAATTTTAGACTTCAATACAATTTCCCATAACAGAACTACTTAATGAGAATTTTCATTGCAACGCTTCCATTGGGATGACACCGAACTCGGTGCTCGGATTCATTAGTTCTGGCACGCCGTATAATATAGTTTTCCTTCTCGGAGTCTCCCGTTCCGGGAAAGCTTCGAATCAATTTGCAAAGCAATCCGTTGGCTGCAGAGCACTCGCTTCCCAACTTGAATCAGAGTTCATTCATATTCATATACCAGTAACTGGCGGATAAGTGCTTGAGTTATTGGAACAGGAAAGTACTATTTATTCAGCAGCGGAAGCATCCCATGCGGGAGCTTTCGTGTGTATGTGGCCCACAATTATGATTACCCTCCCGTGGGTCCTTTGTTCGAACCGACCGACGATGACGACGAAGGCGGCGGTCGAACATGCTCTGCCTGCTGGGAAAAGCCGTTTGGGGGTGGTTCATGTACTACGTTGCTGATAACTAGTAAGGATTATTACCTTTTTCTGAGGATCCAGAAAACACCCACATTTGACCGCACAAGAATTTCCCGTCGATCGCAGCACCTCTGCGGATACATCCGAAGGAAATGATCTCAACATCGGATGATCGGATGAAATGCGTCGGGCGGTTGAAGCGAGAGATTTCCCGCTGGTCATTCTGATTAGGGAAATGTCCTTCAGGCCTTCAAAGAAAGCACTATGAATGCAGGTCAGTAATATTTGAAGCCAAGACGAAACAGTGGGAGGACTTCCTCGATTCACGCAGTTCGGCTCAACCCGCTACCGAACTCTGGGAGAAAGCAAACACGCTTAGTGGCAAGCGAAGATCTTCCCCCATACACCTCGATACATCCCACCGAAGTAGCCAACACGCTTGGAGAGTACTTTGCCGGGCTAGCGTCGGTGAACGGCTACTCCACAGAATTCCAGCGGACTAACACTGGTAGGGCACCGTCCCTAACAACCTTTCTGGTCCCCCGGGATTTACACAATTCTGACTTCAATGTACCGTTTTCGGCGACTGAGTTATCGTTCACCCTCTCCAGCAGCAATGGGAAATCCACCGGGCCCGACGAGATAAGGTACCCTATGCTCAAAAAGATACCGCCTTCTGCCAAGATTCAGTTTCTACAGATGGTCCACTTTCCGGAGGAGTGGCGAAAAAGTTTGATCACCCCATTCTTAAGAACAACATCTCCTCCCGGGATGTCACTAAGTACCGGCCCATATTGCTGACCTCTTGTGTGTCCAAGGTCGTCGAGAGGTTGGTGAGCAGGCGACTGCGCGACAAACTAGAAGCAGAAGAAACACTCGAGTTCTGGCAGCACGCATTCCGCCCAGGGTACAGTACTGGCACGCAAACTTGGGTGGCGTTCTGTGAATGGGGATTTTCCGCAAACATCCTTGCGTTTGTTCTGATTTTCCTCATAGGGCGCTTCTTTAAAGTCCTAATCGGGAACCAAGGTTTGAGGACTTTCCTGGAGGAAACTTGAGTATTCCAGGATTCCGTTCTGGCGGTGACGCTGTTCCTTGTCGTCATCAACGGGGTGTTTCGTTCCCTTCCCCCGAATATATTCATCCTTGTCTATATGCCGTCGATATATTGCTGGTCATTGTTGGCAACACTCCAGACCGCACGTGGACATAATCCGCAGTCAGGGCGGTTCATCACTGGGCCAGCTCTGTGGACTTCACTATGACCGCCAGTAAGTGCATCAGAGGACACGTCTGCCGTTGGAGAGTTCATCAACCGGAGCCTCTCATTTCTACCGCACTTCCGCGAACTCAGAGTTATTTGTAAGACCAGAGCAAATCTGGTTCGGATGCTTTCCAAACCGCACCGAACCAATAACAGGATGCTCCGGTTAACGATAGGGCAAGCTATCATTGATAGCCGCCTATTCTACGGCTTGGAACTTACCTATATCGCCCACCGTGAATTTATTGAAACTCTGTCGCCGACCTTCAACTCATACGTTCAAGCTGCATCCGGGTTGCTCCCCTTTACACCAGCTGAGTCTACCTGTGCCGAGGCAGGCAAATTGCCATTTAGCCATCGTGTGCAAGCGGCCATTGGTCGCAAGGCCACCGTAGCTTATGGAGAATACATGATCTATCTTCATATCGAAGGAGATTGGATTCTACACGCGATGGCCGGTGTCGGTCTCCTCCCATGGAGCAAGTCCACTGGCATGGAGCGAGGAGCTTCCACTCTCCAGAAGCCAACATTCATAGCTCCATAGATCATAATTTCCGAAAGGGTGACAACTCATTGGCTCTCAGAAGGTCGGTGGCCGAGCTATTGAACAGAGAATTCAAGAATTATGAACACAGCCGTGGAGTTGGGGCTGCGAAATGGTGGGTTGACATCTGGGTAGGAGCGACCTCACGCTTCCACGGGTCTTCCGATGACAATCAACCGCCAGCTAAGGGTTTTGTACTTAGCTGGTAGTGCAGCCTGGGTACTGTTGTCCTTCTGACATCAGCTAGAGTGAGGGGGTGCGACCAAAGGGACCATCGTCCCTAGCCCTCAATCCCAAGGCGTTAAGCGACCCGTGCCGAGGGGATGCATGGCCAGGGGGGTGAAATAATGAGCTAGGCCTTTAACAGAGCCTGTGGGGTACCTGGGCACCCTCCACAGTAATTGTCCCTTACCGCGTAATTCTGGGCTCTGGCGTGGTGGACTTCTTTTCCCGAGCAACACGTGGGACCAAAATGGAAAACCAAGTCAATTCTTCAATTGATGGTAGTAGTGTAAGCGACAACCCCTTCGCAAGAGGTGGGTTGTTCAGGTCTCCGCCTAGGAGGTCAGAGGCAATAGACGGCAACGTGGGTCACCTAAACTTCTCCCCGGCTACACCGTTAGAGGTTATTGACGGCCCATGTCTTGTGGGGGCGATGAACCGCAAACGCGATGGACTTTCGGCCTTCGAGGTGGCGACGGAACAGCGACGCCATCATCGACTTTGCGTCATCGAAGCATAATATCAGTAAGGACCTCTAGATGAACTTGCTGAAACTTCGAAAGTCGATGTTGGACGCCAAGCTGGAGAGGGCGGTCGGGACGGCCAAGTGCAAACCCGTGAAATCCGCGGACTCGGTCTAATCGACCGAGGGCGTGCCAGCGAAGACGGTGGTGCCAAAGTCTACCCAGACTGAGGATCAAATATTCGCGGGCAAGTCGGAATTGACTGGGCAGACACAAAAACGGAGCCGACACAAAAACGGGGGAGACAGTCTCCAGGGAATGAGCTCCCTGGGGGCCGCTCCAAAACGCGGAGGGTTACTACCCCGAACAAGGGTAGTGGGGCTGGGAAGCTGAACCCCGGCCAGGTACTTCCAAAACCGGGGGAGGAAGGACCTGGAAAGGTCCATCCACCCAGGAAAGACGGTGGTAAGGGGTTACGGCAGGCTGAGAGCTCTCAGCCGCCCCAGACCAGGGAAATAGAGGGGGATGACGCCCCTGGACTCTGGTCAAGAACAAGAGGAAACCGAAGACGTCAAGGGCCGAAAAGAAGGCCCATGCGAATGAGGGTAGGCGCCAATCGCTCCAGGGCACTATAGGATTTCGGGCGGTCATTAATCGAAAATGTCATGTCTTCCGAATTATTTTAAAATATTTTCTCTCCATTGTCAATACTCTAATTAAGAGAAATTCTGAATTTGAAGTCTCTAGGTGCACTAGTTCCAAAGATATAAGGTGGCAAAGTCAGAAATGGGTAAAAAAGTTAGCAAATTTTCTGAAAAAATATTTTATTTTCAACTATTTATTGAAATATTTTTAAATGTTTTTTCTTCAATGTTAATACATCATTACAAAGGTTATTGTATAAGCTTTTAAATGGTGTGCAAAAACTAATGGTTACACTGTGAAAAAATTGAAAAAATGCGGAAGCAATATTTTTTCCAAAACGACGCTATTTTCAACTTTGATAGTGAAGAACTTTTTTCCTCAGGAATCCCCAGGTTCTTTTATGATACACATCAAGGACAAAGCTTCGACTAAAATGTCCTGAAAGAATTTCTTGCCAGTATTTGCAATTAACAGAGTTAAGTCACTCTGATTTTTTTCATTTGTTTTTTACCGTGTTTTGCCTCTCTCGTACTCCAAGGTTAATGCTCATTCCAAAAACGAATGTTTGATAGAAGGCCCGGAGACCCCTAGTGGTATATATCAACTAACTCAGCGCGAAGAATTGAGGTGATGTCTGTATGTGTGTGCATGCGCGTCTGTATGTATGTGCGCAAAAGAACGCAATCGCCATTTAGACACTTATTTGTGTCCGATTTTCTCGCAACAAGTTTCATTCGACGGGAAATCTAGTCCCATCGTTTCCTATTGAAAATGGGTCAGACTGAACTATGCGCTCAAAGGGTATGGTCAAAATACATTTATTGGTAATAACTTCGACTTTATTTATAACCATTTGAGCTCATTTAATTAACTTTTCAAAGGAGTAAATGAATAAAACCCCAATGCAATGCAGCACAACGGTAACGGAAGGATTTAACAGTTCGCTCATATATTTCCTGTCAAATTTTACCGTTTCCGTCGCCATTCCGCTGAAATGCGTTTGGGGCTTGAGTGGTTTGAGTCATTCTCTAAACCTAATTTTCTGAGCTATTCATTAGCTACTGATGGAGAACTAAATATGAGATTTCATAATATGTAAATATTTATAAATCTCCTGGAATCAATAATTCCCTACATGTTTATTGCAAAAGTAAAGACGAACAATATCTTAGTTAGAACGGAGCGTATGAAATTCCTGCTAGTGTTCATGAATGTCTGGCTAATGGTAGGGAAATATTTATTCACTCATCTACACTTTGAGGTTCACTGGCTGAACAACCAGCGGAAAGTCAATATAAACAGTTGAAGAAATTTAGAACTCATAATGCAAGAAAATGATCAAGAGAGGCAAATGTTGACATTTTCCTTCGTGCCTTACATGAATCAGATCCATTTTAAGCTCGATTTCGATAACGAGGAGACGTTGGAAAAAATTTTCACTTAGTTATTCTTATGCCATGCGTAATTTTGTAATATTTGAAGATTTTCAAAAGTTCTTTATCTTCTAATACTTTAGATGAATTTATCTCATCTTCCATCGTTGATGGAATTGAAGAAAATATCATTGAAGACTTAAACCTTGACACAGAAAAGAATGATGCTGTATATAACTTGTAGAAATCATGAAAACAAATCAAAAGTAATTCAAATAGTGTTGTTATTTAAATTAAAAGAATTTTGCTTTTCGGAAGAATGGAGCATTCTTACATTCCACAATGAATGTCCACATTTTTGAGAATATATTAATCTCATTTTTGAATAACTTGTACACGTAAAAATGTCATGGGATTGCGATTTCTAATTTGCTAATACCCTTTTCAAAAGTTATTTTCAATTCTGATTATTTGATTAACATTTAATGCTTTATGATCCTTCAGATCCTAGTACTTTGTCAAACAAATTGTTCTAAATACAAATTGTGAGGCATGAGAGTGAGAACAAAAAATATCACGGAATGTCATGAAATTAATGTCATTTAACATGATCGCCGCCATAATGTCCATAAATTGCTGAACTTAGTTTTGTACAGCCCCTTCCTTCTCCTTAAGAAAACGCACGAAATTTCAACTTCCCAAATAGGTTTGCTTTGTCACGTTAATCGAACCTATGAAAAAATAATTACGTAATTCATAGACGATCCCCAAAGGGGGGTTGAAATTGTATATTCATGCTATTTCGACCATACACAGCTAAAACTAAGTGGAAAATCACTTTAAAAGTCCAATTTTATTTTTGACCGCTCGCTTGTATGGGGATCCCCCATAGTGCAGGGGCGATGCCCTAGTCATCAAAATGGACGAGGCTAAGTACTCGGACGTCTTGAAGGCGATGAGGAGTGACGTCAAGCTCGGTGAACTCGGCGCCGACGTACGTCGAATAAGACGTACCCGGATGGGCGAGATGATCCTCGAGCGAAAGCGGGGCGTCTCGCAAAAGGGCGCCGCCTACAAGAAGTTGGCGGAGGAAGTCCTAGGCGAGACGGTCAAGGTGAGGCCACGCACGACAAAGGTGAATCTAAGAGTTAAAGACCTGGACGAGATCACCGAAGTCGAAGAGCTCGTCACGGCACTGCGGCGCCAGTGTGAAGTGGAGGCGTGCACCGCAGCCGTTCGGCTACGGAAAGGTCCGGCAGGAACACAGGTAGCATTGGTTCGGCTATCTGCAGCGGACGCATCCAAGTAGAGGTGTGCGCCGGTCCGATATTCGTCGGCGGCGGCGTTTGTCAGAATGTTGGTCGGCGGCGGCGGCATTTTCGGCGTCACGCTGAAAGCCATTTTACCCGGCGGCGTGAATCAGCGTGGCGATTTTCTCATTACGTTTTTCTAAGACTTTTTTTTTGCATTTTTTCGGGATATTTTCAAGACATTAAAAGAAGATTTTTTTTTTGAATTTCGCATGAAAAATCTAATGAACTTCTCCAGAAAAATCTATAAGTTTTTCCAAAATTTGGATTTTTTTTCGAGAAGTTTTTGGAATTTCAGCAGAAAATTCGTCGCAATTTACACGAGAAACTTCAGAATTTTCACAAAAGAAACTTCTTAACTTCTACAGGAGAAACTTCGGAAATTTACGAAAAGCTCCTATTGAGTTTCTGTTGAGTATTCTTCGAAATTTGCTCTTGACTCTTGATACTTGTAGGAGAGTGTGGCTGGTAGAATGGGTGTTTTACCGTTGGCTTTCTTAGTCTAGAATAATAAAGACAGCTAGTTTGGCATGGCCAACGATAAAACAGTAAATTTTTAGGAATTTCCGCGGGAGGCTCTAAGGAGTTTTCAAGAAAAACTCTCTGGAATGTTAACGAGAAATTCTCCGCAAGTTCAACGGAAACTTCTTTATAATTTCTGCGAAGGATTGTCTAAAATGCCTAAACGTAAAATCGTATTGTAATAAATTATTGAATTTCAACGGGAAATTCTTTGTACAGTAGACGTTCGATAACTGAAAGTCATTTAACTGCAAAGCTTTTAACTGCATTTAGATAGTTACATTAGTTTTGCAGGTATTAAACAGTTGAGCCTCAAAACGATGTCAAAATCGATGATAGCTGCATAACGCTGAACAATCAGGTGCACTTCTATTCTGAAGTCGTCTGACAATTGTTTGCCGAAAACATGACTAGTGTATTGTCCATAAGAAATTCTTGGGAAATTCCATTGGCCGAACTGGAAATTTGGCCGAAAAAGTCGTTTTCTCTAACAGGTCGTTTGGCCGAATAGGAAATACTGTATGGCCGAAATGGTTGTTTGACAGAATGTAACATTTGTCTTAAAATATCGTTTAGGCCGACAGGTTATACGGCCAAATTTCAATAACTGAACGGGTAATTTAATCCAAAATATCCATCCGTTTGGCACATTTACGTTGAAAAGGCCTATTGTCAAACGACCGTTGAACGAAATTTCGTAATCTCTCCACTTTTTAAGTGGATACTGGCCTTTAAGCCAAAGCCATCTAACCAAATTCTATTAAGCCGAATTGAACGTTTATCCGAAACTATTCGGATAAACGTCTTTTTGCCCAATGATCAATTTAGCCGAACGACACTTTTCAAAGAAGCCATTTTTGGCCAAATGATCTATATTTTGGTCAAACCACTGACAAAAAAAACATCAGGGCACCCGATTGAAGCGATTTGGATAGGAAGAGTGGAATCGCCAACTTCCTATTGTTAACATCTCGTGGATAAAGGGCGGGCTCTTCTCCCCATCTATTGGGTCAATCTGGGAAACGAGAGCTAGATTATAATATTGTGTGTACGAACTTTCTTCTGGAAGGAGATTCTCTATTCATCCCGTGGATTCGCATAAGTGTCTTTGATTATGGAACCACCCCACCCATTTTTGTCCCTTCATACAGGAGTTTGATGAAATACATACAATAGTATAATCATGATCAAATGCAAATGCGAGCAAAGCCTGACATCATAATGAGAGCAAAACGAAAACATATTTTCAAACTTTGATATCAATGATTGATAACTTATTTTGATATCCATATGCTGTTGAATTCTGAATTATATGAACTGAAATCAAACTGATTACGTATTTCGTTATTTCGTTATCCAAAACCAATAACAAAATCAGTTTTCGATTTGCTCTCATCGACAGCAGAAATAGTTTTCAGTTTGATGTCATTTTGATGATGTTTGTTATTTAAACCGACCAAAAGGATAACATCCTGAGTTATCAAAATTAGGCGATTTCACAACAACAAAATTAGTTATCGATTTGCTCCCAAGCTTTGCTCGGGTGACCTGTTGGGTTAAACAACTTTTCACAAGCCCGGCCAAATTTTCCTTTTGGCTTTCCATTGTTTTCAGCCAAACTACATTTTCGGTCATATCAGTTTTGACCTGATAACAGTTTCCGTTAAACGTTTAGTTTAGCTAAATGGTACATGGTTTAAAATCTTTTGGTTTAAAGGCCAGCATTGAATTAAAAATAGAGAGGCCACGGAATTTTGTTCAATGGTCAATTGACATAAAGACCATTTCGCCAAACAAATGGCTATTTCTGACCATATTACCTGTTCAATACGAGGTTCAGTCATTGGAATTTGGCCGTATACCCGTTGGACCAAATGACATTTTCGGCCAAATGGCCCATTCTGTCAAAAAACTATTTCTGCTAAATGGAATTTTACGCCAACGATCGTTTCGGCCGGACAACCTGTTAGGGCAAACGGCTTTTTCGGCCAAATTACCAGTTCGGCCGTCGCTTTCGGTCAATGGAACTTACCAAGAATTTCTAATCGAAAATAGAATGAATTTTCTGAAGAAATCGAAGAAAAAATCCTCAAAAATTCCGCGCATTTTTCTAATGTTTTAAAAATGGATATGCCAAACTAGCCGTTTAGTGATGAACTTCTTCCTGCGAAAAAAATCACTCTAATAAAGGATTAAAAAAACTTACCGTCTCAATTAATCTAGATTGGGGAAGTCAACGTTAAATCATTTTTTTTGCCAGTCACAATTTTCTCTGTGAATTTCAAAGAATACTCAACAGAAACTCAAAAGGAACTTTCCGTGGATATTCGAATATTTTCTTGTAGAAATTTGGAACAATTCCCGTGAAAACTCTGAAGAGATTCTCATGTAAATCCCAAACAATTTTCCTTGATTAATCCAAAAAGCTCCTCTTAGTAATTTCAAAGAGTTCTTGAAACTTGAAAGTAATTCCCGTGGAAAATTTGAAAATAATTTTCAAATGAATATTGTGGAAAAACTGGAAATCTTTCATCAAAATTTTGAGACGAAATTCCAAATATTCTCCCGTAATTGTTTTGAAAATATCCAAAACTAGTCAAGCCTGCCCGATCTTGCTCGGGTTGTTTTTTTCTACCTTACTATCAATCGTTTAGTGGATGGCAGCGTAGCCCTCTAGGCCGATTTCAGTTCGAGCTTGATGCTTTTCTTCAGAACTCATGAAAACATTTGTCCATTTGTTACATTTATCCAACTTTCCCAGTGAAAAGTTCTACCTTTTCATTTATATAAACACAGCTGATCCCAAGACGAATCGATTAGTGAGGAAATCCTGCAAATCGGTCCATTTGTGCATGTGTTATATTGCCTCAAAGGAAATGCAAACTCATTTTTATATAGATAGACTAGTCGAACCTGCCCGATCTTGCTCGGGTTGTTTTTTCTTCGTTCTAAATGTCAATCGTTTAGTCGTCGCCCTCTAGATCGATTTCAGTTCGAGCTTGATGGTTTTGTTCGGAATTCATGGAAACGCATTATTTTTACATTTGTTTAACTTTCTCAGTAAAATTTTCTATTTTTTCATATACATAAACACAGCGGACCGCAAGACGAATCGATTAGTGAGAAAACCGCACAAATCGGTCAACCCGTTCGTGAGTTATATTGCCTCAATGGAAATGCAAACTCATTTTTATATATAGAGATGATCAATTTAACCGAACGACACTTTCGACCGAATGTCCATTTCAGTCAAATGGGACTTTCGACCAAACGACTATTTCGGCCGAAGGACATATTTACGATTTTTTCAGTCAAAGGAGCTGTTCGACCAAATGACATTCTCGGCCAAATAACTTTAGGCTAGATATCCTAGCAAAATCTGAAAACATAATGAGATCATATAGAAAACATATTTTGATTTTGACATTAAATTGATTCATAATTTGTTTTCAAATATGTATTAAATAATCATGATTGATTACATATTTTGATCTCATTTTGCTGTAGATTACTAAATTGAATGATATGACATTAAACTGTGTACTTATTTTGTTATCGGAAAACAATATCACAATTAGTTTTCGATTCGCTCTCATCGACAGCAGGAATAGTTTTTGATTGGATGTCACAGTAAGATATTTCAGCTATTACGTTTTGTTATTTTAACCATTAAAACGGCCAACAAGATATCATATTGAGTAAACATGATCGATGATTTCACAACATTAAAACAAGTTATCGATTTGCTCTTAAGCTTTGCTCGGGTAGGTTTCTACCAAATAGTCTTTTCGGTTAACAACATATTTATTCGGCCTTATAACTTTCAGCCTTGTGGCTTTTTGCCGAATGACTCTTTTCTGTTCAAAAAAATTATTTCAATTTAGTATTTACGAAAAGCTCTTCAAAATTTTTACAAGATATTGTATGGAATTTACATGGAAATAATTGGTATCTTCACGAAAAATTCTCGGGAGATTCAACGTGATGTTGTAAAGATCTATCAGGAAATGATACGGAAATTGCACTGAATCTGAGTTTCCACTGAAAATTTGAATCGGCGTGGAAAATTATAGATCAGCGGCGTGGCAAATTTTAAACGGCGGCGCGCCGATGCAAAAATATCGGCGGTGGCGGCGTGCCAAAAACTGTCGGTGGCGGCTGCGTGGCGCGGCGGCGCACACCTCTACCTCCAAGGTTGCCAAGTTAGGGAGCGTCAAGGTAGGGTGGTCGGTATGCCCTGTGGGTATATATGAGCAACCCGAAGTTTGCTTCAAGTGCCTGGAACCGGGGCACAAGCAATGGGACTGCAAAGGCCCTGACAGAAGCAAGCTTTGTCGACGCTGCGGACATAAGGCACAATGCTGCACGAACCCGCCCAACTGTTTGATCTGTTCCAGCAAAGCCGTGAACAGCAAGCACCCCATGGAGGGTTCGAAGTGCCCGGCGTTTAAGCGTGCTGCAAAATCACAGTGCATGTAACGCAGCTAAGCCTGAACCACTGTGATGCGGCCCAGCAACTGCTGTGTCAGACAGCTGCTGAATGGGGGACGCCATCATAGCGGATCCTTACCGGGTACCCGCCAGGAACGGTAATTGGGTCACCGTTGGGTCTAAAATGGCGGCGATATGGACTACGGGGAAATACCCAGTCCAAGAGTTGGTGTCTTCGACACACGAGGGCTTCGTCATTGCCAAAATCAACGGGGTCTTCTTCTGCAGCTGCTATGCGCCTCCTCGATGGTCGATCGAGCAGTTCGGTCGAATGCTAGATTGTTTGACGGCTAACTTGATGGGGCGTAGGCCGGTGGTGATAGCGGGGGACTTCAACGCTTGGGCCGTGGAATGGGGAAGCCGATCCACGAATCAACGGGGGCAGATCCTGCTGGAATCACTGGCCATGTTGGATGTGGACTTGGCTAATGTCGGTACCTAAAGTACCTACAGCTGGAACTGTGCCGAGTCGATTATCGACGTTACGTTCTGGAGCCCTGGCCAAACGAGTAGTTTGAACTGGAGGGTAGATGATAGCTACACTCACAGCGACCACCTGGCGGTTCGCTACAGTATCGACTATACGACCAGCATTCAGCGGACGGAAGAAGGGACGAGACCTAGTCCTCGTATGTGGAAAACATCATACTTCGACGATGAGGTGTTTAAGGAAGCGCTCCGCCGCGAACACAATACTCTCGGTTTGAGCGGCGAGCAGCTGGTAACAGTACTCTCGCGTGCATGCGATGCCACCATGCCCAGGAAAGTCCACCTTAGGAATAGGAGGCCACCGGCTTACTGGTGGACTCAAGCAATTGCGAACCTGCGCCGCGCCTGCCTACGGGCAAGGAGGCGGATGCAGCGAGCACGCACAGAAGAGGAGCGTCTTGAACGACGGGTGACGTTCGTGGCTTCTAGAGCCTCTCTGAAGACTGAGATTAGATCAAGCAAAAAAGCCTGCTTCGAGGGCCTGTGTCAAAGTGCCAACGCGAATCCATGGGGTGACGCCTATAGGGTCGTATTGGCCAAGACACGTGGGGCGATGGCCCCTACAGAGCGGTCTCCAGAGATGCTGGAGAGGATCATGGCGGGGCTCTTCCCACGTCACGACCCAAGTCCCTGGCCTCCCTTTGTGGAGCTGCCAGGGGCCAGGGTGGCCGACGAGGGAAGAGTAACTGTAGCGGAACTTGCGGGGATTGCACAGTCCCTTAGTGTAGGTAAGACGCCAGGACCGGATGGTATTCCGAACCTGGCCATCAAAGCGGCCATTGCTGAGGCTCCCGAGATGTTCAGACCTGGCATGCAGAGATGCCTGGACGAGGAGTCTTCCCTGAAGCATGGAAAAGGCAGAGCTTGGTCCTATTGCCAAAGGCGGGAAAACCACCGGGGGATCCGTCGGCATACAGACCAATATGCCTGCTTGATACGGCGGGGAAGGTGCTCGAGAAGATCATCCTCAACAGGTTGTTGATACGCACGGAGGGTGCGGATGGTCTATCGAGTAACCAGTTTGGCTTCCGAAAGGGTAAGTCGACCGTAGACGCTATCTTGTCGGTTACCAAATCCGCGGAGATAGCTATCCAGCGTAAGAGGAGGGGAGTTCGCTATTTATTTATTTATTTATTTATTTATTTCGTCAACCAACGTTGACTAGTACATATACAATATACATGTTTTTCTTTATTTTCTTAATGCTATAAATACGGTATTATAGTGTATAAAAATAAAAATAGTTTGGTTAAGTAGTGTTTAATTTTGGGATTAAATGTAAATTTAGATGTGTAGGTTTCGAATTGTGACAAAATATTTTTTTAGGTTCTGCCGAGACATTGTAAAATCAATAGTTTCGCAGTGTTGATTATAGATGGCCATCATCTGATTGAGAGGTCCGAATTTTGTACGGCAGTGAATAATTAAGAATGTATGTCGATGACGCAGTTGTCGAGATGGTGTGTAGAAATTTAATTTCGATAAAATGTTTGTTGAATCAATACGCTGCGAAACTATATCGTTAATAAATGAAACCATTGCAGTTTCACGACGCTCTTTCAAAGATTGAATGTTTATAAGCTTGCAGCGTCGCAACTTCGACGTCGTGGCGCTGCAGGAGATTTGCTGGACAGGACAGAAAGTGTGGAAAAGCGGGCATCGAGCGGCTACCTTCTACCAAAGCTGTGGCACCACCAACGAGCTGGGAACCGGCTTCATAGTGCTGGGTAAGATGCGCCAACGCGTGATTGGGTGGCAGCCAATCATCGCAAGGATGTGCAAGCTGAGGATTAAAGGCCGTTTCTTCAACTATAGCATCATCAACGTGCACTGCCCACACGAAGGGAGACCCGACGACGAGAAAGAAGCGTTCTACGCACAGCTGGAGCAGACATACGATGGATGCCCACTGCGGGACGTTAAAATCGTCATCGGTGACATCCCAGACAACCAGAATGCATGCATAATAGATATTGTTTTTCTGTTATGCGATGCCTATGCGCACAATTTTCATCGCACACCGGTCGCGAAAACGCCTTTTACGTACAAAAGTGGAGGCGATATATGTGTATTTCTTATCCGACGTTGCACAGTAGTGTATGCGATGTGCACGAATTTTATGCGAGTTTGTAAGTTATAAATTGCGATGTAATTTGTGATAACAAACTCTGTTGGACTGATAATCCGATTTCATTTGAGTTTGTTTGCAGGAATATGCGATGTCAACAAATGAAGCTGGAATAAATTCGTAAAAAAGCCTACTGTGCGAGAAAATTCATGAATAAACTGATGAGCTTCGCACCACAATGCGATTTTGATGAAATTTGGATAGGTAAACGATTTTAATCATGCATTCTTATGCGATGTGTGGTTGTCTGGGATGAACGCACAGGTAGGAAGGGAGGAAATGTATAGACCGGTCATCGGACCGGATAGTCTGCACACCGTATCGAATGACAACGGCCAACGATGCATAAACTTCGCAGCCTCCCGCGGAATGGTAGTCCGAAGCACCTTCTTTCCCCGCAAAAATATCCACAAGGCCACATGGAGATCACCTAACCAAGAAACGGAAAACCAAATCGACCACGTTCTAATCGACGGTAAATTCTTCTCCGACATCACGAACGTCCGCACTTACCGCAGTGCGAATATTGAATCCGACCACTACCTCGTTGCAGTATGCCTGCGCTTAAAACTCTCGACGGTGTACAACACGCGTCGAAGTCGGACGCCGCGGCTTAACATTGGGCGGCTACAAGACGGTAGACTAGCCCAAGAATACGCGCAGCAGCTGGAACTGGCACTTCCAACCGAAGAGCAGCTAGGCGCAGCTTCTCTTGAAGATGGCTGGAGAGATATTCGCGCGCAGGACATAATTCTACCGGCTCCGGATCTCCAGGAAATCCCCTGGGGTTGACCAACTACCAGGAGAGCTATTTAAACACGGTGGTGAGGCACTGGCTAGAGCGCTGCACTGGGTCATTACCAAGATTTGGGAGGAGGAAGTTTTGCCGCAGGAGTGGATGGAAGGTGTCGTGTGTCCCATCTACAAAAAGGGCGATAAGCTGGATTGTAGCAACTACCGCGCAATCACATTGCTGAACGCCGCCTACAAGGTACTCTCCCAAATTTTATGCCATCGACTAGCACCAACTGCAAGGGAGTTCGTGGGGCAGTACCAGGCGGGTTTTATGGGCGAACGCTCCACCACGGACCAGGTGTTCGCCATTCGCCAAGTACTGCAGAAATGCCGCGAATACAACGTGCCCACACATCATCTATTCATCGACTTCAAAGCCGCATATGATACAATCGATCGGGACCAGCTATGGCAGCTAATGCACGAACACGGTTTTCCGGATAAACTGACACGGTTGATCAAAGCGACGATGGATCGGGTGATGTGCGTAGTTCGAGTTTCAGGGGCATTCTCGAGTCCCTTCGAAACCCGCAGAGGGTTACGGCAAGGTGATGGCCTTTCGTGTTTGCTATTCAACATCGCTTTGGAAGGGGTAATACGAAGAGCAGGGATTAACACGAGTGGTACAATTTTCAATAAGTCCGTCCAGCTATTTGGTTTCGCCGACGACATAGATATTATGGCACGTAACTTTGAGAAGATGGAGGAAGCCTACATCAGACTGAAGAGGGAAGCTAAGCGGATCGGACTAGTCATCAACACGTCGAAGACGAAGTACATGATAGGAAGAGGTTCAAGAGAAGACAATGTTAGCCACCCACCGCGAATTTGCATCGGTGGTGACGAAATCGAGGTGGTAGAAGAATTTGTGTACTTGGGCTCACTGGTGACTGCCGAAAATGACACCAGCAGAGAAATTCGGAGACGCATAGTGGCTGGAAATCGTACGTACTTTGGACTCCGCAAGACGCTCCGATCGAATAGAGTTCGCCGCCGTACCAAACTGACAATCTACAAAACGCTAATTAGACCGGCAGTCCTCTACGGACACGAGACCTGGACGATGCTCGTGGAGGACCAACGCGCACTTGAAGTTTTCGAAAGGAAAGTGCTGCGTACCATCTCTGGTGGGGTGCAGATGGCGGACGGTACGTGGAGGAGGCGAATGAACCACGAATTGCATCAGCTGTTGGGAGAACCATCCATCGTTCACACCGCGAAAATCGGACGACTGCGATGGGCCGGGCACGTAGCCAGAATGTCGGACAGTAACCCGGTGAAAATGATTCTCGACAACGATCCGACGGGCACAAGAAGGCGATGTGCGCAGCGGGCAAGGTGGATCGATCAGGTGGAAGATGACTTGCGGACCCTCCGTAGACTGCGTGGTTGGCGAAGTGTAGCCATGGACCGAGCCGAATGGAGAAGACTCTTATATACCGCACAGGCCACTTCGGCCTTAGTCTGATTAAATAATAATAATAAAGCTTGCAGCGTGCCTCATATGATGGAAGTAGGAATGTTGTGCAACCTAATTTACGAAGAGCAAATAATAGGAATTGTTTTTGTACTGATTCTAATCTTTCTTCGTGTGCTTTTGAAAATGGAGACCATACAATGCTGCAATATTCCAGTATCGACCTTACATAAGCAATATATAATGTTTTAATTGTGTATGGGTCATGAAAGTTATAGCAGAAACGTTTTATAAAACCCATCATATTATTTGCTTTATGAATACTGGTGTTGTAATGGTCGATGAACGTTAGTTTGGAGTCCAAAATAATTCCTAAATCCCTAACTCTATCGCATTTATCTACAACCTGGTTTCCTAATGTAATTGAGAGATTTGATGCTGTTCTTTTTCTGCTGAATGATATAAGGTTACATTTTTTTTACATTCAGTTGCAATAGGCTTTTATTGCACCATTCGTAGAATGTGCATATTTCGTTCTGGAATATGTTGAGGTTATTTTTATTCCCTATTTCCAAAAAGAGCTTCATGTCATCTGCATAGATTAACACTTTAAGTTTGTCAAGAATGAAGGAAATGTCGTTTACATATATTATGAATAATAGAGGCCCCAAATGAGAGCCCTGGGGGACACTTGAAATGGCTTGAATGGAATTTGATCTATTGTTGTTAAATTTTATAATCAATTGGCGATCAGTTAAGTAGGATTCAAGCCATTTGAGTAGTCCCGGCTCAATTCCAGTTTTTTTTCAATTTGAATAGAAGCATGGGTATTGTGCAGTAGTGACTCTCGTTCTGAGGAATGCTTTCAATAGTGCCAGTGGGGCAGCTATTGCAGATGCGCTCCTGCGTCTTGGAATTCCCGAGTACCTGTACAAGATTCTCGGAAGCTACTTCCAGAATCGAGTACTGGTATACGACACGGAGTCGGGTCGGAAGTGCGTTGACATAACCTCAGGGGTTCCGCAAGGTTCCATACTGGGTCCGGTGTTATGGAACGTCATGTACGACGGTGTCTTGAGGTTGAAGTTCCAGGTGGGCGTGGTAATTGTCGGCTACCCCGAGTAGCACACTTGTCACATATCAGTCATTATGACTCATTTGCGACCAAATCCAGTCACATTGGAGTTGCTGCAACCAAATCAATCTGAACTGTGCTACTAGGGACGCTGGAGGTCTACGGCGAATCGATCGAAGAGGTTGTAACCGTCAGAATTTTGTAAATAGTAAATGTGTTTCTGTATATATGTGAATGAGCGAAAATGCCATTCAAAATGTTTAAATGTTTAACTGTCCCTTAGCATAGGCAACAAGCCATACATTTTTGCCCAATCTTTCCTTGGGCGAGTTTATTTGTCGCCTCGAAAGGTTGGAAAGGGACGGCAGCAGGTCCAGCGCACCGAGTTATCCTTCGGAATTGTGCAATCACGAATGTGCACGAATAAATTTCGGGAAATGGCGAATCTCAGGATTGTCCGGGATTCACTTTTCTTAATCTGAGGGAACATAGATTCTGCCATTTCGTCTGTGAACAGCCAGTGTATAGGAAGTGTGCGCGTTTGTAATTTATTCGTTTTTTCTATAAAGTATGTTAAATATAGTGACGTTAAGTGCATGTGATTAATTAAATATTTGTTCGTCCTTAGATTAGAAGAAAAGTGTGCGTAGTTAGAGATTGTGTGCGATATTCAAGTTAAAACCAAAACGAAAAGGTAATGTGCTCTATATGTGCTGTGCTGTGCTTGTGCTAAGTGTTCTGTTTAGCCGTTTGGCTATCTAATTCGCAGCAACCTCACTCGCACCCAAGCGTGCGAATTCCTTTCCCTCCACGGACGAAAGCCTTCCCAGCAACCGTCAACCCGCTGGAAGCGGCCTGGGGGACCTCATCGTGGACAGGGTCCAGAAATCGGTCCGTTTCATCGTACCGCCAACCGCCATCGCGATCTGCCACCGCGTGTCGCCATCACCGCATCACCGCATCACCGCCGTTTAGAGCGGGCAAGCCAACCGCCATCGTCCAAGCAGGCGCTTGGCGTCATCGTCGCCGCTCGAGACGGGCACATTGACCTGCCCGTAGGTCAACGACTGGGTCGGTAAGCCATCCAGAATCCGGTGAGTCAATCCAGTGGAAGTTTTTTTTGTGGAGTGGGGCGTCCGCTGAGGGCGCCTCGGAGTTGTTGTTTTTTTTGTCCAGTCAAAAGACTGAAGGAATGTGCCCATAAAAGCCATTCACAAAATTGGTGACACCGTGAAGCGTGCGTGACGAATTTCCGACGCTGAAAACTCTTGTCACCAGAAGCGCAGAATAGCCGACCGATGCGCTGCTAGGAAAGTGACGTCACACCAAGAACATTTGAAGCACATGAGCACAAGATAGTCAGGGAGAGAAATCGCACACAAGACAGGGACAGAGTAGAGAGGACGAACACAAAATGAAAACGTAATTATCAATGACACCGTAGAACCAAATACATGTAAACAAAAATCGAATATGTCTCTCTTATAATAAATGTAGTTCTGTCCCAATTCCCTGCTGTTTAATTGATTTATATGTGTTTTACGTCACTTCGCGTTTGTTTGTTTCGAGTCCCGTCCTCCACCATATGGGAGTGTGACGTAAGGGGCAGTCAGTCCACTTTCTATGTGTTGTTTGTTGCGCGACGATCGGTGGATCTCCGATGATGAGATGTTGCGAGCAGCATAACCTGTTGCATCGCATTTGAGTATGGGTGGATCCCTTACCGAAATCTCTGAGTGCCTTCTGGTTGTATGAGGAAGTTGCGATAATTAGGGTAAACCCGTTCGGTCGTTGGTTCGCTAGCTAGCTGAAACGATCCGTAAAATTCCTTTCGAGGAGATTAAATGGACTCGCCCTAAAGAGAGTCTCGTCCGGGCAATAAATCAGCACACGTGGTCTCCCCCGTGGAGTGGCGCTTAAGCCACGTGTTTAAGGGCGGATCGGGCCTGCTAGCTACAAGGTGGAGTTGACTGCAGCCCACTCGATCGCAATTGTGGAGGAGTGGATGAGTTCCAGGAAGTTAGAACTGGCTCACCACAGGACTGAGGTGGTTGTTGTTAACAACCAAAAGTCGGAGCAACAAGCGGTGATAAGGGCAGGCAACTGCGCGGTCACCTCTGAACGCTTCATCAAACTCTTGGGGGTAATGATCGACGATAAGCTCACCTTTTGCTTTTGCCCACCTTGTTTGCCACATGTGGTCTGGACACTACCCCGGACAACCTAGTTCGGAGGATGTGTAAAGATGAAGTTGGCTGGAACGCCGTTTTATCGGCTATCGTCCAAATCGTCTCGGAGCTACACAGAAGGTGGCGCGTGGACTCGAGGAATGGCTAGTTCAGGCGCAAATAAGAGGTGGTCCGAGGGTTCGGAGTCGGCTTCATGGATCATTCCGGTGCCCTGTGGTCGCATAAAGAACAACATCGTATCGTCGCTTTTGCGGCGTCGGTCAACCGGACGGGTTCTAAGCCCGAGGATGGAAAG